>NC_069507.1:140988558-141288558 GCF_027579735.1 Bombina bombina | reverse complement strand
AATTAACAGAGCCCCTAATATTAATTGTTTGACTCTTGCAGGTCACTTTATGTCAGGTCAGTTTCCATTAACCCATTATGCCACCTATATACCAAAATTTGAGTTCAGATCAGAGGCATAACCCCTGAATATTGTTCATACTAGATATATGCCCAAATTCAATTTTAGATCATGTACACAGCCCCTGTAGCCCCCAGCATCCTCTAACTCTATTTAGAGTCTTAGACACACAGGTAAATGTAATTTGCCCTTAAAAGAAATCCCTAAACCCTGCAACAGAGTTCTGCAATATATGGTTCTTACAACACTCACTCTTGCTCACACATACACACATAGGAACAAACACAGTCTTTCTCACATGCAAAAACCCACACTCCTTCCTCTCACACGCGAACAAAATCACACTTTCTCACACACACACACACACACAAACTCACTAACTCTTTCTGACACACACAAGCAAACTGTAATGCATCAGATTGGGTCCCAAAAATAGAGAGAACACACAAGCAAACTCTCACTCTTGCTCACACACACACACACACACACACACACAGGAATAAACTAACACTTTCTGACACACACACACACAAACTCACACTCTTTCTTACACACACATGAACAAACTAACACTTGATGACACACAAACAGGAACAAACACACTTGCTCACACAGACATACACAGGAATAAACTAACACTCTTGCTCACACACACATAAGCAAACTAACACTCTTGCTCACAAACATACACACAAACAGGAACTAACACTCTTGCTCATAGACACACAAATAAACTAAAACTCTTGCTCACATCATTTACCTTAATTATATGGAGTAATGTCAGGACCATTTGGTTAAACCAATGGAACTAGACAAGGATGACCCCTGTCCCCAATCCTGTTTGTAATCTGCATAGAGATTTTAGCAATCAATATACGACAGAATATACAAATAAATGGGATAAAACTAAACAGGAAGAATATAAAATGTCACTCTTTACAGATAACATTTTTTTTTAATAATAATATCTAATCCCCTGACATCTATTATGACCATATTGAAGGAACTTGAACTTTATGGTTTAATATCTAATTTTCAAATTCATATGAAAAAAATAAAAAAAATGAACATACTGTAAATAGGATAAGCGGATAAGATGAACGAGCTTTAAAAGATGTGCCCTTTTAATAGGGTAACCAGTTTAAAATACCGTGGGGTGTACCTTTCACCAAACCAAGATAGTTTATATGAAGTTAATTATGTACAACTAAAAAAAAAGAAAATATTTTAATTTGGTATAATAAAAAAAAAATCTCCTAGTTAGGCAGCATCAATATAATACAAATGAATGTCCTCCCTAGAATATTATATTTACTGCAAACTTTGCCAATATTATTACCGAAATAATATATTTCTAACCTTCAGAAGATTGTTTTAAACTATATATGGGGAAAGATACACCCCAGAGTGGGCAGAAACATAATGTGTAGTCCTAGGAACAGGAGCAGACTTGGTGTTCCAAATTTAGTAATACTGTCAAGCAGTTTTCCTGCAAAGAATTATAAATTGGCATAAGGGAGATAACACAAAACTTTGGATAAATATAGAAAACCAATTGTTATCTAATAAAAATCTGAGTAATCAATGTTGGATCAACCCTGAAACCAGAGAGAAATATCCCGATAATAAAAGAAACATTTAAGATATGGGATAAAATCTTGAAGAATTATCATGGGATATTCACCATACCTCCCCCACCCCCGACATCATTGATAGATAATAAAGACTTTCTGGGGGTCAATTAAGTAGTAAACAAGCTGGGAATGTTAGAATCCATGATATCCTTAAAGATGGGAAATTGATGTCTAGGGAGATGTTACAGGGGAAAGGCTACGAAATATTTAATGATTGGTTTAAATATATACAATTAAATCATTATAAATATATATATTTTTTTAAGTAATCTTTTATTGAGGTTTTGCAAAGAAACCGTATACAGTACATGTTCTTAAAACAATAATGACTACATTTCCATTGAAAACGATACAGTGATAAGAGTAAGAAACAAGATGGATGAACCAGTAAGAGCTTCTTAAACCTTTATTTGTAAATTTACAAGCTTATATGGGTGACTACTTAGCTGGCCTGTTATGGGCCAAGTGATTTAGGTAATACTGGTAGGGTATGGTAGTCACAGCTAAGACCCTAGTGGGTCTAGGTACACTTAGTAAATATGTAGGATAGTTTGTAAGCGGGTAAACACCGCTTAAGATGATATACAAAAGGGCAAAGAAAAGGGGGGTCAGACTTTCTCGTGTGAGTTGTGTTATTGTGTATGCTATAAATGGCAATCTTGCTGCACAAGTTATATGCAATCAAACGGGTAGATATAAACATTTAAAGAGATTAAATACCAAAAATATAACAAACTGGTCAACTGTGTAATTTATATTTCTGAATTTTATGAGACAACATGTATCAATTATCATAGCCATTATAAGCATCAACCGATAATGCTACTGGATGTTTAGGGCATAATGTTATAGCATTCAAACATTTATCTAGTGCAACACAACTAGGTGTGTCATATTTGTTTACGTAGGAGTAATCTAAGGGAAGAACAAATTAAGTAGGATCCCTAAGACAGATAAAAAGTCACTAAAACATTGGTTGTTTACATGTGTGTGCAGGAGCCAGCTATCTTAAAGGTACACTGAATTTTCAGATAGAGCATGCAATTTTAAGCAACTTTCTAATTTACTCCTATTATCAATTTTTCTTTGTTCTCTTGCTATCTTTATTTGAAAAAGAAGGCATTTAAGCTATTTTTTGGTTCAGTACCCTGGACAGCACTTGTTTATTGGTGGGTAAATGTATCCCCCAATCAGGAAGAACAACCCAAGTTGTTCACCAAAAATGGACCGGCATCTAAACTTATACATTCTTGCTTTTCAAATAAAGATACCAAGAAAATAAGGAAAATTTGATAAACAGGAGTCAATTAGAAAGTTGCTTAAAAATATAAATTATGCTTACCTGATAATTTCATTTCCATCGAGGGGAGGAGAGTCCACAGCTTCATTCATCACTTGTGGGAAATAAGAACCTGGCCACCAGGAAGAGACACCCCAGCCAAAGGGTTAAATACCTCCCCCACCTCCCTCATCTCCCGGTCATTCTGCCGAGGGAACAAGGAACAGTAGGAGAAATATCAGGGTATAAAAGGTGCCAGAAAAACAAACTAAATTTAGGTCTGCCCACCAAAGCAACGGCGGGAGCCATGGACTCTCCTCCCCTCGATGGAAATGAAATTATCAGGTAAGCATAATTTATATTTTCCATCTAAAGGGGAGGAGAGTCCACGGCTTCATTCATCACTTGTGAGAACAAATACCCAAGCTCTAGAGGACACTGAATGAAAACGGGAGGGCAGAGGCGGACCCACAGCCTGTAAAACCTTTCTCCCAAAAAATGCTTCAGCTGAAGCAAAAACATCAAACTTGTAAAATGTTGTAAAGGTAAGTAAGGAGGACCAGGTAGCCGCCTTACAAATCTGCTCCATAGAGGCCTCATTCATGAAAGCCCAAGAAGAAGCCACTAGTTGAATGAGCCCTGATTCTCTGAGGAGGCTTATGTCCCGCTGTCTCGTAGGCCAAGCGAATCATGCTCCTCAACCAAAAGGACAAAAGAAGTTGCAGAGGCTTTCTGCCCCTTGTGCTTCCCTGAATACACCACAAAAAGAGATGCAGTCTGTCTGAAATCCTTCATAGCCTGAAGATAGAACTTCAAAGCTCGAACCACATCCAAATTATGAAGTAACCTCTCCTTAGGACACAAAGAAGGAACAACTATTTCCTGATTTATGTTACGGTTATACAACCTTGGGAAGGAATCCCAAACCAGTGCGAAGAACAGCCTTATCAGCGTGAAAAAACAGATAAGGAGGCTCACATTGCAAGGCCGCCAACTCAGATACTCTGTGTGCCGAAGCAATAGCCAACAGAAATAGAACCTTCCAAGAAAGAATCAATGTCAACAGAGTGTATAGGTTCAAACGGAACCCTATGCAACACCTTCAGAACCAAGTTCAAGCTCCAAGGATGAGCGGATTTCCTAAAGACAGGCCTGATTCTAGACAGAGCCTGAACAAAAGACTGAATATCAGGAAGCTCAGTGAGCCTCTTATGCAACAGAACAGATAATGCCGAAATCTGTCCCTTCAAGGAACTGGTGGCAAGCCCCTTCTCCAGACCATCCTGGAGGAAGGACAGAATCCTGGATACCTTAACCATGTGCCAAGGATATCCATGCTTCTCACACCAGGTCAAGCAAGTTCTCTACACCTTATGATAGATGCGACGAGTGACCGGCTTCCTGGCCTGAACGAGAGTATCAATCACTCTCTCAGAAAACTCTCTGTTGGCCAAGACTAAGCGTTCAATCTCCACGCAGTCAGCCTCAGAGAATCTAGATTTTGATGTTGAAAAGGACCCTGTATCAACAGATCCCTGTGACAGGGTAACCTCCATGGAGGAGATGATGACATCCCCACCAGATCCGCAAACCACGCCCTCCGTGGACATGACGGAGCAATCAGAATAGCCGAAGCTTGCTCCTGCTTGATGCGGGCCACTACACTAGGTAGAAGTGGCAACAGTGGAAAAATGTAAATTAGGTTGAACCCCCAAGGTACCGCCATAGCATCTATCAGTTCTGCTGGGTATCCCTGGACCGTGACACGTATCTGGGTAGTTTGCAATTGAGTCTGGATGCCATGAGATCTATCTCCGGAGTCCCCCATTCGTGACAAATCTCTGCAAACACCTTGGGGTGGAGAGACGATTCCCCCGGATGAAAGGATTGTCTGCTGAGAAAATCAGCCTCCCAGTTGTCCACACCCAGAATGTGGATTGCTGAGAGCAAGCGGCTGTGGGACTCTGCCCATTCCAATATCCGAGAAACCTCCCTCAACGCTAGGGAGCTTTTCGTCCCTCCCTTATGGTTTATGTAAGCCACCGAGGTAATGTTGTCTATCTGGAATCTGATGAAGCTGAACGACACCAGGCGAGGCCACGCCTTCAGAGCGTTGTAGATCGCTCGAAGTTCCAGAATATTGATTGGGAGGAGAGACTCCTCTCGAGACCATTTACCTGTGCCATCCTGGCACCCCAAACAGCTCCCCAACCTGCCAGACTCGGGTCCGTAGTCACAATCTCCCAGGACGGTCTAAGGAAGGATATCACTTGGGACAGTTGTTCGGGACAGATCCACCAAGAGGGAGTCCCTCATCTGATCGTCCAGAGAAATCTGTTGGGATAGGTCTGTATGAGCGCCGTTCCACTGTCTCAACATTCACAACTGAAGAGGTCTGAGATGAAACCTGGCGAATGGAATGACATCGATGCTGGATACCATGAGCCCGATCACCTCCATACTCTGAGCCACAGAGGGACTGGAGTAGGACTGAAGGGCAAGACAGGCAGACACAATCTTCCTGAGTCGCTGAGCTGTGAGAAATATCTTCATGGATATAGAATCTATTATCGTTCCCTGGAACTCCACCCTGTTGCTGGGAATCAGGGAGCTCTTTCCTGAGTTTATCTTCCAACCGTGAGATTGGAGCAAAAGCAGAAGGGCACTCGAGTGATCCTCTGCGAGACTGAACGACGGCGCCTGAACTAGGATTTGGTCCAGATAGGGCACCACAGCAATACCTCTGGATCTGGCTACTGCAAGCAGCCCCCCAGAACCTTTGTGAAGACTCTCTGGGCCGTCGCCAGACCAAAGGGAAGGGCCACAAACTGGAAATGTTGGTCCAGAAGCACAAATCTCAGGAACCTGAAGTGATCCCTGTGGATTAGCACATGAAGGTAAGTATCTTTCTATTGTCGACATGAACTGACCCTCTTGAACTAGGGGCAGAATAGATCTGATCGTTTTTATTTTGAACGATCGAACAGCCAGAAACTTGTTTAAACATTTTAGGTCTAGAATCGGGCGGAACATCTCTTTCTTTGGGACCACAAAAAGGTTTGAATAGTACCCTAGACCCCTTTCTGTTGGGGGTACTGGTACAATAACTCAGAGAGAAGAGAGATTCCTCACACATTCTAGAACGGCTTCCCTCTTTTCTGGTCTGGAAGACAGATTTGACAGGAGGAATCTGCCCCTGGGCGGATGAGTTATGAACCCTATCCTGTATCCTTGGGCGACAACCTCCAGAACCCAAAGGTCCTGAACATCCTGCAACCAGGCCTCTGAGAAGAGAGATAATCTGCCCCCTACTTGGTCCAGAGACTGGTCGGGACCGCCCCTTCATGCTGACTTTGTTTCGGCTGGCTTCTTGTTTGCTTGGAATTGTTCCAAGACTGAGCTGGCTTCACTTGGACTGATCTGCTTTCATTGTCCACTTTAGGGACGGTCCCCAATAGCTCAAGCTGAGAGTCCAGGACGGAGAACAGTTTTTAAAAGGAAGAAGAAGGGGAAAAGGAAGACCCTAATCTCTCCCATTCATTCTTAATAATGTTAGCCATCATAACAGGAACCGGGAAGGTCTGAGGTACCACCCTGTCCTCATACACTTCATCTAGCTTAGAAATCGAGGGTTCCTCCGGTAGTCTTGGTTCCGGAACCTCGAGAGTAGCAAGCACCTGCCTCAGCAAATAACCCAAATTTTTAGTGATGCACCGAAGTGGAAACTCTGGACTGAAACCAAATCCGAAAATCCAGGAGGCACTTAGCTGAAAACGAAAATGTCGGTTTTTCTTCTTCAAATTTTAATATATATATATATATATATATATATATATATATATATATATATATATATATATACACTTAGCAATGATAGAGACCGCACTCATAGGTCTTTAACCCCTTAATGACCACAGCACTTTTCCATTTTCTGTCCGTTTGGGACCAAGGCTATTTTTACATTTCTGCGGTGTTTGTGTTTAGCTGTAATTTTCCTCATACTCATTTACTGTACCCACGCATATTATATACCGTTTTTCTCGCCATTAAATGGGCTTTCTAAAGATACCATTATTTTCATCATATCTTATAATTTACTATAAAAAAAATTATAAAATATGAGGAAAAAATGGAAAAAAACGCAGTTTTTCGAAATTTGACCCCCAAAATCTGTTACACATCTACAACCACTAAAAAACACCCATGCTAAATAGTTTCTATATTTTGTCCTGAGTTTAGAAATACCCAATGTTTACATGTTCTTTGCTTTTTTTGCAAGTTATAGGGCAATAAATACAAGTAGCACTTTGCTATTTCCAAACCACTTTTTTTCAAAATTAGCGCTAGTTACATTGGGACACTGATATCTGTCTGGAATCCCTGAATATCCCTTGACATGTATATATATTTTTTTAGAAGACATCCCAAAGTATTGATCTAGGCCCATTTTGGTATATTTCATGCCACCATTTCACTACAAAATGCGATCAAATAAAAAAAAATGTTCACTTTTTCACAAATGTTTTCACAAACTTTAGGTTTCTCATTGAAATTATTTACAAACAACTTGTGCAATTATGGCATACATGGTTGTAAATGTTTCTCTGGGATCCCCTTTGTTCAAAAATAGCAGACATATATGGCTTTGGCATCGCTTTTTGGTATTTAGAAGGCCGCTAAATGCCGCTGCGCACCACACGTGTATTATGCCCAGCAGTGAAGGGGTTAATTAGGGAGCATGTAGGGAGCTTGTAGTTTTAATTTTAGCTTTAGTGTAGTGTAGTAGACAACCCAAAGTATTGATCTAGGCCCATTTTGGTATATTTCATGCTACCATTTCACCGCCAAATGCGAACAAATAAAAATAAAACGTAAAATTTTCCCAATTTTAGGTTTCTCACTAAAATTATTTACAAACAGCTTGTGCAATTATGGCATAAATGGTTGTAAAAGCTTCTCTGGGATCCCCTTTGTTCAGAAATAGCAGACATATATGGCTTTGGCTTTGCTTTTTGGTAATTAGAAGGCAGCTAAATGCCGCTGCGCACCATACGTGTATAATGCCCAGCAGTGAAGGGGTTAATTAGGGAGCTTTTAGGGAGCTTGCAGGGTTAATTTTAGCTTTAGTGTAGGTATCAACCTCCCACATGACACATCACACCCCCAGATCCCTCCCAAACAGCTCTCTTCCCTCCCCCACCCCACAATTGTCCCCCGCCATCTTAAGTACTGGCAGTAAGTCTGCCAGTACTAAAATAAGAGTTTTTTTGGTTTTTTTTAAAAAAAAATAATAATTATGTTCTGTAGTATCCTCCCTTAGCCCCCAACCTCCCTGATCCCCCCCCAAACAGCTCTCTAACCCCCCTCTCTCTGCCTTATTGCGCCATATTGGGTACTGGCAGCTGTCTGCCAGTGCCCAGTTTGCAATCAAATATGTTTTTTTTTAGTTTTTTTTAAAAAAATACTATTTTCTGTAGTGTAGCTGCCCTCCCTCAACCCCCAACCCCCCCCAGATCGCTAAACAGTTTTGAGATGCCCACCCTCACTCCCACCGAGTACCATCATTGTTCCATAGTGTAGGGCTCCCACCCGCCCGTGCGCGCGCGCCCGCTCCCGTGCACGTGCGCGCACCCGCTCCAGTTCACGCGCGCGCACCCGCGCGCACGCCCACACTCGATCCCGCCCCCCTTCCCACCGATGGCCGCCCACCCGCCTCCCTTGGTAAGCTCCCACCCACCAACGAACATGGCCATCAATGGCCGATGCAGAGAGGGCCACAGGGTGGCTCTCTCTGCATCGGACGGCTAAAAAATGTTATAGCAGGATGCCTCAATATCGAGGCATCACTGCTATAACATGAAAGCAGTTGGAAGTGATCAGGATCGCTTCCACTGCTTTCAAAGACCAACGACGTACGGGGTACGTCCTTGGTCATTAACTGCATTTTTTTGCAGGACGTACCCCATACGTCGTTGGTCGTTAAGGGGTTAAAAATTCACCTAAAATATCACTAAGGTGAATTTTTAAAGACCTATGAGTGCGGTCTCTATCATTGCTAAGAGTATATTTATCTGTATGCACCGCACCTAGGCAGATGAACCAACGATAACGTGAGTGCTTGGTGAACACTGTTTGGATATATGGATATATATATATATATATAAATAATATTTTTTTGCATAATTAGACTATTTTATGAATGAATCAGAATTGAACACCTGCATGCCAATAAAAAGAAATTTTATGCTTACCTGATAAATGTATTTCTTTTTTGACACGATGAGTCCACGGATCATCTTAATTACTAATGGGATATTCACCTCCTGGTCAGCAGGAGGAGGCAATGAGCATCACAGCAGAGCTGTTAAATAGCTCCTACCACTCCAGTCATTCGACCGAAGTTAGGAAGAGAAAGGAAAAGTCAAGGTGCAGAGGTGTCTGAAGTTTATAATAACCCACAACCTGTCTAAAAGAAACAGGGCGGGTCGTGGACTCGTGTAAAAAAAGAAATAAATTTATCAGGTAAGCATAAATTTTCTTTTCTTTTTTAAGACACGATGAGTCCACGGATCATCTTACTTACTAATGGGATTCAATACCCAAGCTAGAGTACACAGATGATACAGGAAGGACAAGACAGGGAACCTAAACGGAAGGCACCACTGCTTGAAGAACCTTTCTCCCAAAAGCGGCCTCAGTCGAGGCAAAAGTGTCAAATTTGTAGAACTTTGAAAAAGTGTGGAGAGGACCAAGTTGCAGCCTTGCAAATCTATTCCACAGAAGCTTCATTTTTGAACACCCATGAGGAAGCAACAGCCCTCGTGGAATGAGCCGTAACTCTCTCGGGAGGCTGCTGTCCAGCAGGCTCATATGCAAAATGTATGATACTCTTCAGCCAAAAAGAAAGAGAAATTGACATAGCTTTCTGTCCCTTATGTTTTCCTGAGAAAACCACAAACCAAAAAGACGATTGACGAAAGTCCTTAGTCGTCTGTAGATAAAACTTTAAAACACAGACCACGTCCAAAATGTGCAGAAGACGTTCCTTCTGAGAAGAAGCATTAGGACACAAAGAATGAACAACAATCTCCTGATTAATGTTCCGATCAGAAACAACCTTAGGAAGAAATCCAAATTTAGTATGTAAAACTACCTTATCTAAATGGAAAATAAGGTAAGGAGACTCATTTTGCAATGCTGAGAGCTCTGATACTCCGCGAGCAGAAGAAATAGCAACAAGAAACAAAACTTTCCAAGATAACGACTTAATATCTAAGGAATGCATAGGCTCAAACGGAGCCCCTTGAAGAACTTTGAAAACCAATTTAAGACTCCATGGAGGAGTAACTGGTTTGAACACAGGCCTGATCCTAACCAATGCCTGACAAAAGGATTTCACATCTGGAACATCTGCCAGACATTAGTGTAACCAAATAAATAAGGCAGAAATTTGACCCTTTAGGGAACTTATCGATAATCCTTTCTCCAAACCCTCTTGGAGAAAAGACAAAATTCCAGGAATCCTAACTACTGCCTAAGTAGCCCTTGGATTCGCACCAATAGAGATTAACATGAAAATCTTTCTAGTGACAGGCTTACAAGCCTGAATCATGGTCTCAATGACCGAGGCAGAAAAACCCTGCTTAGATAATATTAAGCGTTCAATCACCAAGTATTCATTTTCAGAAAAAACAGATTTGGGTGAAGGAGGGGCCCTTGAATTAGAAAGTCCTTCCTCAACGGAAGTCTCCAAGGTAGCAGAGATGACATGTCCACCAGATCTGCATACCAAATCCTGCAAGGCGAAGCCGGTGTTATGAGAATCACTGATGCCCTCTCGCACTTGATTCGAGCAATGACTCGAGGAAGAAAAGCAAACAGATGAAAAAGCTGGAGAACACTTCCGGATGGAGTTTCCACTCCCCGGATGAAAGGTCTGCCTGCATAGGAAATCCGCCTCTCAGTTGTCCACCCCTGGGATGTGGATCGCCAACCGGCAGCAAGAATGGGCCTCCGCCCACTGCATTATTTTAGATAATTCTGTCATCGCTAAGGAACTGCTCGTTCCTCCCGGATGATTGATGTAAGTCACTGACGTTATCTTGTTTGACTTGAACCTGAGAAACTGGACCGAGGCTAACTGAGGCCAGGCCAGAAAAACATTGTAGATCGCTCTCAGCTCCAGAATGTTTATAGGAAGAACAGACTCTGAGTCCAAACCCCCTGAGCCCTTAGGGAACCCCAGACTGCTCCCCACCCTAGAAAGTTGGTGTCTGTTGTCACAATCACCCAAGATGGTCTGCGAAAGCTGGTTCCCTGGGAGAGATGATCTAGAGACAACCACCATTGAAGAGAATCCCTTGTCTCCTGCTCCAGTAGAATTCGAGGAGACAAATCTGTATAATCTCCGATCCATTGCCTGAGCATGCTTAACTGAGAAGTCTGAGATGGAACCGAGTGAACGGGATGATGTCCATTGCCACCACCATCAGCCCGATTACCTCCATCCACAGAGCCACTGAAGGCCGAGGAGTGGACTAAATGACTAGACAAGTACCGATAATCTCTGATTTCCTGACATTCTGTCAGAAAAATCTTCTTTGCCATGGAATCTATTATGGTTCCCAAGAAAGCTACCCTTGTCTTTTCCAAATTTACCTTCCCCCTCACGGGAAGGAAAACACCATGTCCGTGAGAATTCTTGTTTGCTGTAAGGATGGAGCCTGGACTAGGATGTCATCCAGATAGGGTTTTTTTTTTGGTGTTGTTGAAATTCTTTAAATTTCCAAAGAGATTATTGCCATCAAGCCAGGTCCCAACAAGGTCTTCCCCTTGTAAGGCATTAATAAAAGCTTAGACTTAGAGCAAACATCCGTAGAACAAGGTTCTAACCATAAAGCCTCTGTGAGCTGGAACAGAGAAACCTGAAACCTATGCTCCCAGTTTTATAACTTGAAGGAAAAAATTTGAAATAAAGGAATTAGCCAATCTGAAAGCTTTTATCCTATCCTGGATTTTATCCAGGGGAGTTTCTGACGTAGTAGCATCAGACAATGCATCAAACCAATATGCCACTGCACTAGTGACGGTAGTAAAGTACACAGCTGGATGCCATTGTAAGCCCTGGTGTACATCCCTTTTCTAATTTTTTGTCCATAGAACATTTGAAAAACCCAACTATCCTCTAGTTCTCTTATCTAAGCTGGAAACTACTCCTCCCCTAAGGAATGATTGCGCAGCCTCCTTGGCTGAGTCAGCTATGGGAAAACAGTTTTGTAAATATAGGGAATGCGTCCCTTCTTATAATTTACTGGATGCACTAGTATAGGTTACACCGGAAATGTCTTTACTGGATGCACTATGTCGGAGTCGCCCAAGACAGTTAAAACTTCCTAAAGTAACAATTCCATCTGAGTCTGATAATTCTCTCTCAGATAATCCCAAAGAATCTTCCTCCTTCAAAAACAGGGAGGAACCGTTCGGAATAGCAACTACTGAATCAATTAATATTCATTGAAAATAATTCCTCTAGTAATGTTTTCTACTTTGTGGAAAAAACATATAATGCATCATAACTCCGAGTGGAGTATGAAAGGAAGCGCAGGACACTGCATGTGGGCCATAAAAATTTTGTGGGACACTATAGCAGAAAGTTGTGGCATAACTTGACCATTGTCAACAGACTCCTAAACAGCAATTGCCTCTGAGGGAGTAGGTTCAGAAAATAACGAAAAAATGTTTTAATAAAAATTGATACATAAAAAAACGTTACTGTCTCTTTAAATCTTAAAAGTAACTCTTTATTTTTTGTGTGCTTTTGTTCCATCCTAAGTCACAAAGGATGAAATAACAAATAAACAGCTGAATTCTTTTAATAAAATTAACAGATCAAAAACATTACTGTCTCTCTAAATTTTAAAAGTACTATATCTTTTGTGTGCATTTGGTTCATCCTAAGTCACAAAGGATGAATTAACAAATAAACAGCTGAAATTCCTTTAATAAAATTAACAGATAAAAAACTTTACTGTCTTTTAAATTTTTAAACTGTAACCTTTTTATTTTTGTGTTAAAAAATGAGTGAGATCAGCACACAAGTATCGTAGCACCTACGTACACCTCAGATAAACCTTGCTGAGGTGATCCATCAGTACTCCATACTTAAATTCAATAAACCTCATGCAACACTTAGAACGTCATGTTCCTAACAACATAACAGTTCCCAAGCAGATCCTGAATGCAATCCGGACCCACCTATGAAAGCACTAAGTATTGTGCTAGCAAGAATATCCGCTCTACCATCCGATGAACGGAAGGAATGAAGCGAGATCAGCCTAAGTCGGCCCCAACATAACTCCGCCCCTCGTGGGCGTGATAGCAGTCAATCCCTGAGTCTGCTTAGAGATTGAAAATGGCGCCCCTTCAAAACGACGCCAAACATAACCCCGCCTGTCGTGGGCGTTATCATAAACCTCCCCCGGTCGCCATTATCATCTTTAGAAATAGTACACCGGGAGATCTGAACCCTGCAATGTAAGCCTGGGGTCAAAGTGTAATATACAGTATATAAGGTAGCACACCAAACAATCACCCTTCCTTAGCCCTCTATATTCAGCTTGGTCCAAGTGATTAAAAACAATCACAGTGTAATGTCAAGTTTACTGCGTGAATGTGTCTATACAAGCCCCCAGAGAAGCCACCTTCTATTCTCCTCAGCCCCCCAGTGCCTGCTAATAAAATGCTGTCACAGGATCCTCCCTTTATATATATGTAGGAGTTTTATGTCCCAGAAAAGTGCTACACTTCCTCTGTCCTGAATCTTTACTTTTTTCAGACCCAGAATAAAAAGCCAGCACTTACCTTTAAAATCTGCCCGACAGCAGGGCAGCTCAGCAGGTTTAAGAGGTCCTCTCCCTCTCATAGCCCTGTGGATAAAGATAAAGCCTGAGTCATCTTACTTAGGCTATCAGGATTAGGGCAGCATCAATGTATGGGAGGCGCAGTGAGAATTATGTCCCACAAGTTCCCATTGCTTTAAAGCCACCATTGCTCTACTGAAGAGACTGATTTGGACTACGGCTACACCCTAGAACAAAGCAGCACAATCTTGCACTACTTTAAAAATAACAAACTCGGGGGGCGGAGCAAGCCTTGCACTTGAGCTGTCGCACAACACTTCAGCTCCGGACTGATTTAATTTATATATCCAATTTTGACCGCTCAGTGCTCCACAATATGCTTCTAAGATATAGACTGGGCTATAGGGAATTATAACAGACAATCCCAGCATCGGGAACAGACCAGCAGATCGAGACTCCAATCATTTATCCTAATGAGGATGTTCACAGCAGATAAGGGAAAGCGGCCATTTTAATCTACATGAGGTGGATTAGCGTTGCTGTGGGACCTCTGTTGTTTATAAACCGAAGACGTAGCTTATGAATGGAATTCAGACATCTATAGATCCCTCATAGAAAACCGTCTTCCTCACACGCAGAGTCAAACGGAGATACCGCTTCATAGCAGCTTCCACGACCTCCAGGGCATGGTAACGCTGAATCCCCTACACCATACTCAACTACTATCAAGGAAGATCTCCCTGACGTTCTCCTGACCCTCTTAGATGACCTGGCGACCCAGATAGATAACAGGTTTACTGACCTGATTATGGTTTGTCGCTCCATGTCCAGCCACCACACGCTGCTCCCTGGAGAAGCTGAGATTACTAGTGGCGGGGACATAGTACAGGATCCGCTTGCTCAACTTGGAATGGGCTCGCTAGCACTACAAGAAGAGACTCCACGAATCATACATAAGCTCCCTAAAGATCACATCGTGGAACTGGTTAAGCCCGCACATTTTACCCCTAGAGAGCCACAACTACAGACAGTTTGCCAGCGTGAGGAAATTAGTCGATTGGTAAGAGTAGAGCGAGCGGATCAAGCCTCCCAGACCAAGAAAAATCTGAGTCGCATAAAGCCTAACATGCAAGCGGGAATCTCTGGAGCAATGCTATCACATGCAGCTATTGACTTGGTTAATTGGATCCTAGAAGTGTACTGCCGACAGGGTCTATATCTAACTTTTGTCTAGCCTTCCGCAATGACAACCCTACAGAGGACTACTATTATCCCATAGACAGATCTGGTGTGGGGTAGGATGGTGTGACTTCCCGCTGTTGTTGGGAAACCCCAGTACTTATTCTATTGATGACCTTTCACAGTTGGATTCCTTGTTTTCCTTTCCCTAGTTTCATAATATAAGGTTCACTAACTGATGACCCCTGCGCCCAGTTTTTCTGGCTAAGCTTTGTATCCCACTGTCAGGGGCTTTGCATAGGTCTCAGTACAGTAGTTAGTTATACACACCCACCTATTCCCGTACTGTTCCAAACACTGCCCTGTGGTAGCCACATCATCCGCAGGTTCTAATTTATATTGATATAATGCTATGTTAAACGGGCAATAATTCTGAATCTCCTGTGTAATGTGCCTTTTTGCATTATACCCCTGAAGAGAGTTGCATGATACGATAGATATGAGACAGCAGTTCTTTGGTATATCTGTTTACTACCTCAGGGCTGATATATAGCAACGGTAGCTGGGATATATGTAATCTCCATCTACACAAATTCACTGGTTCACTTTGCAATTTTTTGTTAGGAAACCATAAGCCACAAACCATGCCCCTCCCTCTTACACATACCTTTTGAGGTTAGCACGATATCACAATAAGAGCAGGTTTACTCAAACCATTTGCAGGTAGATTATCACATCAGAATAATGGTCCAGTTCAGTTAACACGTTATGTTTCAGTCTCTTATTGCACCTAAAACTGTTAATTAGGTTAAAATGTTCAACAGGATATAGCCTCCATCACCATATACAGCCTTCCCCTCATGAGTAATAGAGTTTGGGTTCTAGGAGGCCTCCCCTCACTTACAGGTTAGCTTTACTTAGTTTTATTCTGTTGCACAGACTTTTCTTTGTAATGTTTGTTATATAAGCTCGTAACGTTTAAGTTCCCCTCCCAGACTTATTGACGCATCCTTAAATCCGGTTGGGTGCCTCACCTATACGCTAGCTGCAAAGTGATGGTATGCTCAGAAATGAGACTGGCCAGTTAAGTTTGTGACATATATGTTTTACCAACTTTTTTACTGCACGTGAGCTATAACGATTTTAAATATGTTTAAATAAAGGAACTTCTATTTTTAAGCAGTACTCTTCATTTTTTGATGCTCAGAAATGTTAACAATTTACACTATATAGCTCTCTAGCGGAATAAGTATGATGTTTTAGTACAGGTTGTTATGTTCAAAACTATGCTATTATAGCCTATTTCTTTCATGTAATTAGCAAGAGTCCATGAGCTAGTGACGTATGGGATATACATTCCTACCAGGAGGGGCAAAGTTTCCCAAACCTCAAAATGCCTATAAATACACCCCTCACCACACCCACAAATCAGTTTTACAAACTTTGCCTCCCATGGAGGTGGTGAAGTAAGTTTGTGCTAGATTCTACGTTGATATGCGCTTCGCAGCAGGCTGGAGCCAAGTTTTCCTCTCAGTGTGCAGTGAATGTCAGAGGGATGTGAAGAGAGTATTGCCTATTTTAATTCAATGATCTCCTTCTACGGGGTCTATTTCATAGGTTCTCTGTTATCGGTCGTAGAGATTCATCTCTTACCTCCCTTTTCAGATCGACGATATACTCTTATATATACCATTACCTCTACTGATTCTCCTTTCAGTACTGGTTTGGCTTTCTACTACATGTAGATGAGTGTCCTGGGGTAAGCAAGTCTTATTTTGTGACACTTAAGCTATGGTTGGGCACTTTTATATAAAGTTCTAAATATATGTGTTTAAACATTTATTTGCCTTGATTCAGGATGTTCAACGTTCCTTATTTCAGACAGTCAGTTTCATATTTGGGATAATGCATATGAATAAACCAATTTTTTCTTACCTTAAAATTTGACCTTTTTCCTGTGGGCTGTTAGGCTCGCGGGGGCTGAAAATGCTTCATTTTATTGCGTCATTCTTGGCGCAAAAATATTCTGTCATTTCCGGCGTCATACTTGTTGCTGGAAGTTGCGTCATTTTTTTGACGTTTTTGCGCCAAAAGTGTCGGCGTTACCGGATGTGGCGTCATTTTTGGTGCCAAAAGCATTTAGGCGCCAATTAATGTGGGCGTCTTTTTTGGCGCTAAAAAATATGGGCGTCATTTTTGTCTCATCATTATTTAAGACTCATTGTTTATTTGCTTCTGGTTGCTAGAAGCTGGTTCATTGTCATTTTTTCCCATTCCTGAAACTGTCATTTAAGGAATTTGATCAATTTTGCTTTATATGTTGTTTTTTTCTATTACATATTGCAAGATGTCTCAGATTGACCCTGAATCAGAAGCTACTTCTGGAAAATCGCTGCCTGATGCTGGATCTACCAAAGTTAAGTGTATTTGTTGTAAACTTGTGGTAACTGTTTCTCCGGCTGTTGTTTGTGATGAATGTCATGACAAACTTTCTAATACAGATAATATTTCCTTTAATAATGTTCCATTACCTGTTGCTGTTCCATCAACATCTAATATTCAGGGTGTTCCTGTTAACATAAGAGATTTTGTTTCTAAATCTATTAAGAAGGCTATGTTTGTTATTCCTCCTTCCAGTAAACGTAAAAGGTCTTTTAAAACTTCTCATATTTCAGATGACTTTTTAAACGAACATCATCATTCTGATTCTTTTTCTGATACTGATTTTTCTGGTTCAGAAGGTTCTGTTTCAGAGATTGATACTGATAAATCTTCTTGTTTATTTAAAATGTAATTTATTCGTTCTTTACTTAAAGAAGTCTAAATTGCATTAGAAATAGAGGAGTCTGGTCCTCTTGATACTAAATCTAAACGTTTGAATACGGTTTTTAAACCCCCTGTAGTTATTCCGGTGGTTTTTCCCGTACCTGATGCTATTTCTGAAGTAATTTCCAGGGAATGGAATAATCTGGGTAATTAATTTACTCCTTCTAAACGGTTTAAGCAATTATATCCTGTGCCATCTGACAGATTAGAGTTTTGGGACAAAATCCCTAAGGTTGATGGGGCTCTCTCTACTCTTGCTAAACGTACTACTATTCCTACTGCAGATAGTACTTCCTTTAAGGATCCTTTAGATAGGAAAATTGAATCCTTTCTAAGAAAAGCTTACTTATGTTCAGGTAATCTTCTTAGACCTGCTATATCTTTGGCGGATGTTGCTGCAGCTTCAACTTTCTGGTTAGAAGCTTTAGCACAACAAGTAACAGATCATAATACTCATAAGCATTGTTAATCTTCTTCAACATGCTAATAACTTTATTTGTGATGCCATCTTTGATATCATTAGGGTTGATGTCAGGTATATGTCTTTAGCTATTTTAGCTAGAAGAGCTTTATGGCTTAAAACTTGGAATGCTGATATGTCTTCTAAGTCAACTTTGCTTTCCCTTTCTTTCCAGGGTAATACATTTTTGGTTCACAGTTGGATTCTATTATTTCAACTGTTACTGGCGGGAAAGGAACTTTTTTACCACAGGATAAAAAATCTAAAGGTAAATTTAGGTCCGCTAATCGTTTTCGTTCCTTTCGTCATAATAAGGAACGAAAGCCTGATCCTTCCCCTACAGGAACAGTATCAGTTTGGAAACCATCTCCAGTCTGGAATAAATCCAAGCCCTTTAGAAAGCCAAAGTCAGCTCCCAAGTCCACATGAAGGTGCGGCCCTCATTCCAGCCCAGCTGGTAGGGGGCAGATTACGTTTTTTCAAAGAAATTTGGATCAATTCGATTCACAATCTTTGGATTCAGAACATTGTTTCACAAGGGTACAGAATAGGCTTCAAGATAAGGCCTCCTGCAAGAAGATTTTTTCTTTCCCGTGTCCCAATAAATCCAGTGAACGCTCAAGCATTTCTGAAATGTGTTTCAGATCTAGAGTTGGCTGGAGTAATTGTGCCAGTTCCAGTTCTGGAACAGGGGCTGGGGTTTTACTCAAATCTCTTCATTGTACCAAAGAAGGAGAATTCCTTCAGACCAGTTCTGGATTTAAAAATACTGAATCGTTATGTAAGGATACCAACATTCAAAATGGTAACTATAAGGACTATTCTGCCTTTTGTTCAGCAAGGGCATTATATGTCCACAATAGATTTACAAGATGCATATCTGCATATTCCGATTCATCCAGATCACTATCAGTTTCTGAGATTCTCTTTCCTAGACAAGCATTACCAGTTTGTGGCTCTGCCGTTTGGCCTAGCAACAGCTCCAAGGATTTTTACAAAGGTTCTCGGTGCCCTTCTATCTGTAATCAGAGAACAGGGTATTGTGGTATTTCCTTATTTGGACGATATCTTGGTACTTGCTCAGTCTTCACTTTTAGCAGAATCTCATACGAATCGACTTGTATCGTTTCTTCGAGAACATGGTTGGAGGATCAATTTACCAAAGAGTTCGTTGATTCCTCAGACAAGGGTAACCTTTTTAGGTTTCCAGATAGATTCAGTGTCCATGACTCTGTCGCTGACGGACAAAAGACGTCTGAAATTGGTTTCAGCTTGTCGAAACCTTCAGTCTCAATCATTCCCTTCGGTAGCCTTATGCATGGAAATTCTAGGTCTTATGACTGCTGCATCGGACGCGATCCCCTTTGCTCGTTTTCACATGCGACCTCTTCAGCTTTGTATGCTGAACCAGTGGTTGCAGGGATTATACAAAGATATCGCAATTAATATCTTTAAAACCGATTGTACGAGACTCTCTGACGTGGTGGACAGACCACCATCGTTTAGTTCAGGGGGCTTCTTTTGTTCTTCCGACCTGGACTGTGATCTCAACAGATGCAATTCTGACAGGTTGGGGAGCTGTATGGGGGTCTCTGACAGCACAAGGGGTTTGGGAATCTCAGGAGGAGAGATTACCAATCAACATTTTGGAACTCCGTGCGATTTTCAGAGCTCTTCAGTCGTGGCCTCTTCTAAAGAGAGAGTCGTTCATTTGTTTTCAGATGGACAATGTCACAACCGTGGCATATGTCAATCATCAAGGAGGGACTCACAGTCCTCTGGCTATGAAAGAAGTATCTCGAATACTTGTTTGGGCGGAATCCAGCTCCTGTCTAATTTCTGCGGTTCATATCCCAGGTATAGACAATTGGGAAGCGGATTAACTCAGTCGCCAGACATTACATCCGGGCGAGTGGTCTCTCCACCCAGAGGTATTTCTTCAGATTGTTCAAATGTGAGGACTTCCAGAAATAGATCTGATGGCTTCTCATATAAACAAGAAGCTTCCCAGGTATCTGTCCAGATCCAGGGATCCTCAGGCGGAAGCATTGGATGCATTGTCACTTCCTTGGAAGTATCATCCTGCCTATATCTTTCCGCCTCTAGTTCTTCTTCCAAGAGTGATTTCCAAGATTCTAAAGGAGCGTTCGTCTGTTCTGCTGGTGGCTCCAGCATGGCCTCACAGGTTTTGGTATGCGGATCTTGTCCGGATGGCTACTTGCCAACCGTGGACTCTTCCGTTAAGACCAGACCTTCTATCGCAAGGTCCTTTTTTCCATCAGGATCTCAAATCCTTAAATTTGAAGGTATGGAGATTGAACGCTTGATTCTCAGTCATAGAGGTTTCTCTGACTCCGTAATTAATACTATGTTACAGGCTCGTAAATCTGTATCTAGGAAGATATATTATCGAGTCTGGAAGACTTACATTTCTTGGTGTTCTTCTCATCATTTTCCTGGCATTCTTTTAGAATTCCTAGAATTTTACAGTTTCTTCAGGATGGTTTGGATAAAGGTTTGTCTGCAAGTTCCTTGAAAGGACAAATCTCTGCTCTTTCTGTTCTTTTTCACAGAAAGATTGCTAATCTTCCTGATATTCATTGTTTTGTACAGGCTTTGGTTCGTATAAAACCTGTCATTAAGTCAATCTCTCCTCCTTGGAGTTTGAATTTGGTTCTGGGGGCTCTTCAAGCTCCTCCGTTTGAACCTATGCATTCGCTGGATAGTAAATTACTTTCTTGGAAAGTTTTGTTTCTTTTGGCCATCTCTTCTGCTAGAAGAGTTTCTGAATTATCTGCTTTTTCTTGTGAGTCTCCTTTTCTGATTTTTCATCAGGATAAGGCGGTTTTGCGAACTTCATTTAAATTTTTACCTAAGGTTGTGAATTCTAACAACATTAGTAGAGAAATTGTAGTTCCTTCATTGTGTCCTAATCCTAAGAACTCTAAGGAAAGATTGTTGCATTCTTTGGATGTAGTTAGAGCTTTGAAATATTATGTTGAAGCTACTAAAGATTTCCGAAAGACTTCTAGTCTATTTGTTATCGTTTCTGGTTCTAGGAAAGGTCAGAAGGCTTCTGCCATTTCTTTGGCATCGTGGTTAAAGTCTTTGATTCATCATGCTTATGTTGAGTCGGGTAGAACTCCGCCTCAAAGGATTACAGCTCATTCGACTAGGTCAGTCTCTACTTCCTGGGCATTTAGGAATGAAGCTTCGGTTGATCAGATTTGCAAAGCAGCAACTTGGTCTTCTTTGCATACTTTTACTAAATTCTACCATTTTGATGTGTTTTCTTCTTCAGAAGCAGTCTTTGGTAGAAAAGTACTTCAGGCAGCTGTTTCAGTTTGATTCTTCTGCTTATAATTTCAGTTTTTTTCATTATAAGATTTAAACTTTGTTTTGGGTGTGGATTATTTTCAGCGGAATTGGCTGTCTTTATTTTATCCCTCCCTCTCTAGTGACTCTTGCGTGGAAGATCCACATCTTGGGTATTCATTATCCCATACGTCACTAGCTCATGGACTCTTGCTAATTACATGAAAGAAAACATAATTTATGTAAGAACTTACCTGATAAATTCATTTCTTTTATATTAGCAAGAGTCCATGAGGCCCACCCTTTTTTGTGGTGGTTATGATTTTTTTGTATAAAGCACAATTATTCCAATTCCTTATTTTTTATGCTTTCGCACTTTTTTCTTATCACCCCACTTCTTGGCTATTCGTTAAACTGATTTGTGGGTGTGGTGAGGGGTGTATTTATAGGCATTTTGAGGTTTGGGAAACTTTGCCCCTCCTGGTAGGAATGTATATCCCATACGTCACTAGCTCATGGACTCTTGCTAATATGAAAGAAATGAATTTATCAGATAAGTTCTTACATAAATTATGTTTTTTGATTAAAGCTAAGGTCTCTCTGAGCCTTTATTACCATCACAATGGGTTATTATGCCCCACCCTAAAAAAGGGAAAGACAGCCATTGCTTTATTAGAGGTGCCCTAGATTAATATCTCAGTTTCATAACTATTTATTTATGCTACAAGTATTGGGTTACAAGCTATATGAGATTCTTCATATGTCTGAATTTAATACCTTGTTTTAGATATAGTATAGTTCACCCTTTACATGTTTGCAGCTTTAGCGTTTTCTGTATAAATATGTAACCCCTTCTATACTATATATCACAGTGTTTCATGGTTGCACAAATAGGTTGAATCTATTTTCAGATTCATAATAGGTAGCTGTATATATCCTTTGTAATCCTGCATTTCAAGAGGGGAGTTTTGCTACATACTTGTTTTCCCTGTGACCTTACCCTTCACCTGCCAAATGAAGAACCCAGGAGAGTACTTTATATTTATAAAGCTAATTTATGTTATGCTATTTTCAGTATGTCAGATTATTTTCACCCTTTGTGTACCATAATCGTGAGGGCATTGGTATATTGTATGGTGTCTATCTCTGGATATTTATTACTATACTATCTTAAGGGCTAAGCATGGTACTGCTCATAACATCTGTATCCTTTAATTGTTCTCCAATCTAATATCTTAACTAGCTCCGCCTCTCCCTCCCTTCTCCCCTCCCCCTTGTCTCATCTAGAGCGGCTTTTGCCTGCTGAAATTCCCTCCCCCCAAAAAAAGATCCATACTGCCAACTCCCCCTGTTGCCTTAATTTCTTTTCTTTTGTTTAGATAATTTAGTTTATGTTTCCCACTGCAAAACGGGGACCATTCTTATTCTTCTTAGAATATAAAAAAGAGGTTCTATTCCACCCTATATAAAAGTCTTCTGGACATACCAGCTCAATTACTTTTAAACTATTACTCCCACCTACTAGTTCTTTATGGTAGATTAGTATATCCTATCAAAGACTGGTAGAATAGATGACTAAGTCATAAGCTCTATAGGCACAATGTCCATACTGTTTCAATGTTTTTCAGAATATCTACCTAGAATTTATAATAGACTCGCCTTTCTACTATATCTATATGTTAAGAATGTATGTTTTACTGAAATTATTATCGTTGGGTGTCTTTATCTGTAACATCTTATACAACCTCAATAAAAAATTATTTAAAAAAATAAATAAAAAATAAACTCTTGCTTGAAGAATCTTTTCTAACACCTCAATTTACCTCTTCCTACCACTAATGTAGGCAAAGAGAATGACTGGGGTGGGAGGGAAGGGAGGAGCTATTTAACAGTTCTGCTGTGGTGCTCTTTGCCTCCTCCTGCTGACCAGGAGGTGAATATCCCATTAGTAATTAAGATGATCCGTGGACTCATCGTGTCTTAAAAAAGAAATAAAATAACCACACTTTTATTGAAAGTAACACACTAAAATTGGACAAAAATATCTTAAAACAATAATATGCTACACAATAATTTTACCAAGAAAACAAAACAGGCAAAAAACGATAATGCCATTTTCGGCCAAAATGTTTCTGCGACAAAATTTCGGTGCATCCCTACCTAAAACAATATTAAATATCAATATACTGTATTATTCTGTATTTAGTTCTGTGTAACAGAATCAGATTTAACAGTATTTTTTTTTTTTTTACCAATTATCCAAATAAAGTATAGGCCTAGAAAACTATTATTATATGAGAAACAGTAAGTCAAGAAATGAACTCAAACAGCAGCTCTAGGGTAGCATCAAATTTGAAATATGCTACACAATAATTCCTACAAATTTTCCATCCTAAACCTAAAGTCAGGCTCCTCTGCAGACGGAGCCTTAGATGACATGGATTCCGACCCAGAAGGAACGTCCTCCGAAGAGTCGGAGTCGTCCTCGTCAGGGGATAACCTTTCCGAGATATCCATAGGAGTATATGACCCCTGGGACGGATTGTCTTATTTTACCTTACGCTTAGCAGAACATGGTAAGGCACTAATCACCTTAGAGACCGCCGTTTGTAGTTGATCCACAAAGTCTGACTGCCAACGGATCTCCCTCGAAAGGAGAAATAGACATGCCCTGGGGCGCTGCATGTGTACTCAAAGATGAATGTAGGGGACGCACCTCACGGGACTGGGAGCCCTCAGAGGTGGATGGCTTAGTTGTACTAGACATCCTCTTCTTTCGAGAAGTCGAGACCTTATCAAGGCATGGGGAACATAGTTGAGCAGGCAGATCTACCGGAACCTCTTCACAATAAACAGGTACTAGACTAAGTTAAAGAGGGAGTACCCTCTAACGCGTCAGAGTCCTTCCTAGCTGGCGGCTTTATTACAGACTAGTTATAAAATATAAACAATGGCACCATTATAACCTCCAATGGCCGGGGCACTCACCACCTCCTATGACCCGGACCACAGAAACCGTTACATCTCCTTCACCGCTGGGCAAGCAAGGAAGTAGATTAGGCCACACCCGGTCAGAAGGAATGCCTCGCAGGACCGCCCTGCACTAGGAAGAAAGCGTGCCAAAACTGCAGCGCAAATACTCCCGGAAGGAAAATAAAGTTAAACCATTGCCAGAGCCTCATCTCACACATCACAGCAATGACACAAACAATATTATGTATTAACCCCCCTGTTCAATAATCCCCTTACTAGGGATGTTAACCCTTGATTTTATAAAAATAAGGGGCATCACACTGTGACCCTGTCTTCTTCGTTATCATTAAGTGTATAAAAATGAAACGATCTTACCAGAATCTACGCCGTGGAACAGGAACACGGCCTCTCAAGTGTGACAGTGTAGTATCATCGCTCCTGACATGGACTTGTGTAGGAAGCAGGCAGCGAAACACATCAACGCCGATTGCTTATGGAGCTGTTAAAATGAGTCGGGATAGTTCTGCATCTCCGGACTCTAACTTTCACCCAAGCTCTCACTGAGAGGCTGACAGGACTACTTAAAATTCCAGTCCCATTCCGAAGAGTATTACCCTCCATAAGAGACTACTCGGAATCTTCCGACACTTCTCTGCCAACCTCCTGTGACGAAAGGCAAAGAATGACTGGGGGATGAGGGAGGTATTTAAGCCATTGGCTGGGGTGTCTTTGCCTCCTCCTGGTGGCCAGGTTCTTAATTCCCACAAGTGATGAATGAAGCCGTGGACTCTATTCCCCTTTAGATGGAAATTGCATGCTCTATCTGAATCACAAAAGAAAAAAATTGGGTTCAGTGTCCATTTAAGTATAGAATGATACACATACGTGCTCTATATATTCTCTGTGGTGGTCTCCCAGTGAAAAATAGTGCTCAGACACGCAACCCTTAGCACTATCTATTCTAGTTGCCATGGAAATTTAACAATAGTATGATGCTAATAGTGGCTGTAACAAGAATAATAGGCCTGAGTATTAGTAAACTTTAAACTTATTTATAGTGATACAAATGTAAAACTGTTCTTCCAGATCTATAGTGTCATCCAAAATTATAAACAACCTGAAGAAAATAAACAGGTGCTCTAGGTCAGGTAAAACATTATTTGGTCTATGTTTCGGTTTGCATTTCTGTACTATGGGATTAGGGTGACCTAAAACGTGTCCGACTTCTTACTCATTAGTAGAAATGAACAGCCATAAATAGTGGGTAAGTATGAACAAATAGATCTTTTTAGAGAAACACAGTTCTGTTATAAAAGGTCTCTACATACTGTAAGTATATAACAAACTAACAAGCTGGCACTTGAATAACATATTTATAAGAACTCAACAGATAAGTCACAAAATATATTACAATAAAATTTTTATGTTATAACTAGGCTTACTTGCAAACAAGCAGTGGCAACTGCGTCATATGCTTTGTACTCCCAGAGGGGAGAGAGGAATATGACCTTTATATCTGCAGTATATCTTACATATGGATAATAATGCACATTCCCTGTGGCAGGACATATATAAAACTGTTAGGGATACAGCCATCAGTTTAATACAGGTAGTTAAGTAAATCCATTGCCCAGTAAATATCCAGCAACATGTAGGGGGCTGTATTTGACAGTAAGCATGATAAAATAAAAGTAAGGCATCAGGTAGGTACCATATCAAAGTCTGGCTGGGAAAAGGTACTAGATTTTAAATGTAACCTATTCCGGCTCTTAGTAGAGGTAAAGAAGAGGGAGTGAAGTGCGCCAGTATATGAGTTTGCCTAGTATATCTGTTGGGGTACTGTGTTCACACGGATCTACAGGAGGCGAGTAAGATTCTGTCAGCGTTCTTAAAGATCCGGGAGGAGCATATAGTGCTGGAGTTGTTATGAGGGATCGAAAAGTCTGCTCGCCGCTCAGCTACTTCTCTATCGATCTCCACCTGTGCATCGTGGTTTTTATTCTCCCTCTGGGGACCGGCCGCATCCCCTTTGGCAGGGACCAATGTATGAATCTCAGGTCTCTCGCACTCCACCAGCGTCGTATAGGCAGATTTAGCTTCCCTCTCAATTGAGATTACATGTGGTTGCTTGTCCCAGCTTTGATCTTTGGGATCGATAATTGTTTCTGCTCCAGCGGCCTGTGGATCAGCCTCTATGCACATGTGTCTCACTAGAAACTTGAGGTTGTTAAAGCTTTTACACATCTTTCGCTCCAAGACCTTAAGTAGGTTGTGCACAGCCATATTGGCATCCTTCATGTTCAAAGTTGTGGGTGGTATCAATGGTGTGGTAAATAAGTATGCAGTAATAAGAACTGCTTCTGGAACCCGGGATCCGGGTGAGGGATAAATACGGCTGTCCGAGCTTGTGGCGTAGCGGAGTCCCCTCTATATATAGTATAGGGTTCTTTATCACATGGTGTTGCTAAGAAAAAATATAGGCTCGTAATATGGTTTCTGACTGGCTCCCTGTCTTCTGCGTTGAGTTCTTGGGTCATCAGTGTTTGTTGGGGAATTAACCCTTGAAATTCGATCAAATCATAAAATTATGCTTACCTGATAATTTCATTTCCATCTGTATGGGAAGAGTCCACAGCTGCATTCCTTACTTTTGGGAAATACTGAACCTGGCCAACAGGAGGAGGCAAAGACACCCAGCCAAAGGCTTAAATAGCACCCCCCTTCCTCATAACCCCAGTCATTCTGCCGAGGGAACAAGGAATAGTAGGAGAAATAGGGTGAAAAAGGTGCCAGAAGAAAAAAATTAAACACGGGCGGGAGCTGTGGACTCGTCCCATACAGATGGAAATGAAATTATCAGGTAAGCATAATTTATGTTTTCCATCTTAACATGGGAAAAAAACACAGCTGCATTCCTTACTTTTGGGAAACAGCATTCCGTGTACTCTAGAGCTTGGGTATATAACGGGAAGGAAAAAGAGAGGCAGACCCAATCTGAGGGCACCACAGCCTGCAAAACCTTTCTCCCGAAGGCTGCTTCAGCAGAAGCAAAAACATAAAACTTGTAGAATTTTGAAAAAGTATGTAAGGAGAACCAGGTAGCCGCCTTACAAATCAGATCCATAGAGGCCTCTTCCTTGAAGGCCCAAAAGGAAACCGCTGCTCACATAGAATGAGCTGTAATCCACAGAGGAGGCTTATGTCTCTATGCGAAACGGATGACACTCCTCAATCAAAAAGGTAAGGAAGTCAAAGAGGCCTTCTGACCCCCCTACTCTTCCCGGAAAGAGAACAAACAGAAAAAGAGGTTTGTCTAAATTTCTTTGTGGTCCGAAGATAGAACTTCAAGGCACAAACCACATCCAAGAATACGTTGTAAACATTCCTTCGACGAAGGAGGATTAGGACATACAAAAGGAACTACAATCTCTTGATTGATGTTGTGAATTGACACAACCTTAAGAGGAAACCTAACTTGGTTCGTAAAAGTCTTATCGGCATGAAAAGCCAGATAAGGAGGGACACATTGCAAAGCAGCAATCACAGATACTGCATAAGCAATAGCCAGTAGAAAAGGAACCTTCCCAGATAACAATTTTGTGTCTACTTCATGTATAGGCTCCAACGGAGCCTGATGCAACACTTTAAGAACAAGATTTAAACTCAAAGGAGGAGCCTAGATCTAAACACAGGTCTGTTCCCAGCAGAGCCTTAACAAATGGCTGCACATCTGGAAGCTCAGCAAACCCCTTGTGCAGTAACACAGACAGGGCCGAAAACTATCCCATCAGGGGACTTGCGGAAAGGCCCTTCTCCAGTACATCCTAGAGAACAGAATAAGTAGGTCCTCTACACCTTATGATAGATGCGACGAGCGTTCAATATCCACGCATTCAGCCTCAGAGAATCTAGACAATTATGAACAAAGAAACCTTGGTCAGCAGATCCCTGCGACAAGGTAACTTCCACAGAGGAGATGACGACATCCCCACTATATCCGCGAACCATATCCTTTGTGGCCAAGACGGAGCAATCATGTCAGGGTGCCAGGAATCAGACTGAGACGAGAAGTGCAAAAATAATCACACCTTTATTAATAGCAAAAAATAATAAAAAGTCCACAAGTCAAATAAGCCTGAAATCAAAACCAGAGCTGGTAGTCAGACGAGCCGAGTCAGGAGCCAAAGCGAATAGTCAGACGAGCCGGAATCAGGAACAAGGAAAACAGCAGAGTCAGGAACAAGCCAGGGATCAGGAACCAGGAAAGACGTCAGGCAGCCAGGTAATACACAGGAACTCTCACAAACAGGTCTGAGACAACGCAAAGGCAAAGCATACAGAACAGAGGCCCTTTAAATAATAAATGATGACATCACAATTCTGAGCCTGCATCCTGTCTCACATGGATGATGCACACCAGTCAGGCCATAAAAGGAAGTGCAGGAATTGAGCAGCATCCCCCACAATGCACCATAGTCAGGAAGAGAGGTGAGTAAAATGGCTTCCAGCAGCACATGGCAAACACAGCAGGGAAAAAACCCTGACAAATCAGTATCACTGACGCCTTCTTGACTCGATACACTACACTAGCAAGTAGTGGTAACGGTCAGAAAGGATAAAGTAGTTTGAACCTCCAATGCACCACTAATGCATCTGTTAACTCCGCCTGAGGTTCCCTGTACCTCGACCCATATCTGGGTAGCTTGGTATTGAGACGTCATAAGATCTTCATCTAGCAAATATCTGCAAACACTTGGAATGGAGAGACCATTCCTCCTGATGAAAGGAATGTCTGCTGAGGAAATCCGCTTCCCAGTTGTCCACACCCGGAATGTGGATCGCCGACAGTGAACAATATGTGGGTCTCCCCCACACCAGAATCCGAGATACTTCCCTCATAACTAGGGAGCTTCCCGTTCCCCCCTGATGGTTGATGTAAGCCACCAAAGATATATTGTCTGATTGGAAACAGAATAACTGGGACGAACCCAGCAAAGGCCAAGCCTTCAGAACATTGTATATTGCCCGAAGATCCAAAATGAGGTCAGGAGGTAGCTTTACTTCCTGAGACCATAGGCCCTGTGCTGGACACCATAAGACCAAGCACCTCCATACACTGAGCCACAGATGTACTTAAGGAGATCTGGAGGGCAAGACGTGTTGCAGCTAGCTTGCAACGTCTCTGGTCTGATAGAAATATTCTCATGTCTACGGAGACTGTTATAGTACCAGTAAATTCGACCCTGGTACTTGACACAAGAGAACACTCTCTAGATTATATTCCATCTATGGGAACGAAGAAGACAGAGGAAAGATTCCGAATGGTCCACTCTTCGAAAAATTTCTTGAAGCAGTAGCTAGACCAAATGGAAGGGCAATAAACTGGAAGTGCTGGTCCAGGAATGCAACCTTAGGAACTGGAAGTAGTCCTAAAGGATTGGTATGTGAAGGGAGCATCCTTCTATTGTGGTCATGAACTGCCCCTCTCAAACAAGGGGAAGAATGGCCCTTATTGTCTCCATCTTGAACAAGGGGACATATAAAAACTTGCTTAAGCACTTTAGGTCCAGAATTGGACGGAAGTTCCCTCCTTTTTAGGGACCACAAAAAGGTTTGAATAGTATCCCAAACCTCTCACTGCGATAGGCACTGGGACAATAACTCCTAAGAGGACAAATCCCGTACACGTCCCAGAAAGGCTTCCCTCCTTACTATGTCAGGAAGACAGAAGGAATCTGCCCTTGGGTGGCTGAGACTTAATACCTATCTAGAAACCTTGAGCTATGACCTCCAGGACCCATGGATCCTGCACATTCCTGCACCAAGTGACTGAAAAGAGCGACATACTGACCCTTACACGATCAAGAAGAGGACAGGGGACCGCCCATTCATGCCGACTTAGACTCGGAAGGCTTCTTGCTCTGCTTAGATTTATCCAGGACTGAGACGGTTTCCAAGAGCTCTTGGTTTGCTCTGGCTTAGCGGAGGACAGCTGACAGTCCCTTATACTAGTTCATATTCTCTTGCCGTAGGAGGGCACCCTTGTCCCCTTCAAGGGGAGGAAGAAGTCTAGACTTAGAAGTCATATCCGCAGACCATGACTTCAGCCAGAGCCCAACGGCCTGAACAGAAAAAGCTGAAGCATTCAAGCGAATAATCTGTCACAGATAAAAGAATTAACAACCCTCAAGGCCGTAAATCTTTCCTGAGGAACATCGAGGGGACCCACCACCTCAATCAAATCCTATAGGGAGTCACACCAGAAGGTAGTTTCTCCAGCAACCGCAGCAACACCCGCCGCCGGTTGAAACAAATATCCCATTTGTTGAAACATCTTCCTTAACAGAGTTTCCATCTCTTAGCCATGGGCTCTTCAAACTAAGAACTATCCTCAAGTGGGATAGTAGTACGTTTTAGCAGAGGTAAAGATAACGCCATCCCATATATGGACGGAACCTCACAACTCCATTGAGAGACCAGGACCGGGAACAATTTGTTAAAGGGAGAAGAGGGGAAAAAAGGAATCAAATCCTGTCCCCTTCATTCTTAATAATGTTCGCCATCTAACAGGAGCAGGGAAGGGAAGGCACTACCCTGTCCTCAAACTCTATTCAATTTAGGAATTAAAGGTTCATCAGGCAATATGACCTCTGGAACCTCTGAATTCGGCAAAAACTTTCTTTAGAAGAAAGGGCAAAGTCTGGTTCCTCCGCAGCTGGAGGTTTAGAGGCAGCAGACTCCAACCCAGAAAGTTCATACTCTGAAGTCTCAGAAAGAACTTCATCCTCGGATAAATCCAAAAAATTATTTGATGTACGCTTAGCAGGGTGACGTAAAGCATTACAGGCCGCAGACACCGCTGTCTGAACTGCGCAGTAACGTCTTATGAAAAAAAGGCCCCCTCCAGATGGAGGATCAGCAATGCTACGGGAAAACTGCATGTGTATAGAGATAACAATGTAGGTGTCAGGGTTACTGCTTGCTAATGATCTGTCCCTTTAAGAGCCTCCTATATCAAGCACTTCCCCCCAGCATTCATTGCTGGTTAATTGAGAAAGGATTCACAGCACAAGCGTTACACTGAGAGTTTTCCTCACTCTCCAACAGCCTCATAAATTCTTATTTGAAGAGTTACTGATAACATCTCTTATTTTTCATTCCTACATCTAGCAGCTCTTCTACTCAATTCAACACTGGAAGATATTTCATACTATAAGGAAATCAAACAAACTCGACATCAAACCCTGAAGCATTTACAAGGTAACAGGATTCAAGCAGCTTCATACACAGCACAGCAAGTAGCGGTGACGTCATCAGCTGCAGCCGCAACCGCTCTCCCTCTGAGTACCACGCTGCTGTTCATAACAAACGGACAAGTAACAATTCCTGTGTTCTCAGGTCAGACCTAATTATTTTATTATTAATCGTTATCCTTACTTAATTTGATGAACTTTACCTGCCTAATTAAGGAATACTATATTTTACGTTACTGCTTAATTTGAACTGTTTGCATTATCAAATGCCCTGAAAGTAATACAGTTTATGAAGTTAATAAACTGTCACTTATTGGGCAAATAGTAATACATTATATGAAGCACTGACAACGAATTCATCAAGCTTCTTTTATGTTACAAACCTACTTTTGAGGAAATTGTTGGTTCTTATTTATAAAACAAAATTAAATGCTTGTTCAAATTGCTACAAATACAGACTATTACAGAATTAACCAGCCATAAGGAAGAAAGGATTTAGTGTTTGTGTACACAGAATTATCCTATACTAAACATATACTCTCAACAGCAATTATGGAACAAGATCTTTTAAGTGATAAAGTTCAAGTCCTGTCAGACAGATTAGAAGCTCTATCAGGTTCTTTCCATGAATTACAAGTGGAAAATCAGGCTTTGAAGGCCTGCTTAAGAGAGACTCTGGCACCTAAACCTGCAAGTGCAGATTCTATCCCTGAACCTATGGTCTCCCCCCCAGAAAAATTCTCTGGTGACCGTTCAAGATTCAGAGAGTTTAAAAACTCCTGCTTGTTGCTTTTTCAATTAAAGCCACGTACTTATCCCACAGAAAGATCAAGAGTGCTCACTGTGATATCATATTTGAGGGGGGAACCTAGGGCTTGGGCTGACTCTTTTTTTGAAAATGATGATGCAATACTGGGATCTCTAGATGAATTCTTTGATCAAATGTCAGCATTATATGATGACCCTTTCAAACAGGTCACAGCTGAAAACTTACTTAGATCTTTAAAACAAAGAAAGAACCCAGTGGAGTCTTACATCACACAATTTAAAATTTCTGCCCGTGATTCGGGATGGAATGAGGTCTCCCTTAAAACTCAATATCGTTTAGGATTGTCTGAGGATATAAAGGATGAACTTTCACGCACAGGTATTCCAGATTCATTGGAAGATTTCTTTTCTCTCACTATTAACATAGATAGACGGCTTAGGGAACGCCGCTCTGAAAAGGCTAGCGGTACAAAAAGCTTTCTCTCCACACCTGTTTATCAAACTAAGGAATCACCACAACCTATGGACATAGGCTTCATAAAGGGTCCCCTCTCCTCTCAGGAAAAGACTAGGAGGAAGTTGCATAGGTTGTGCATGTATTGTGCCTGCCCTACACATGAAGTAAAGGACTGCCCAGTTCTGGCTAGGAATAAGAAGGGTAGGTTGCCTAACATCTCTGAATCCCTGTTGATGAAAACCATTAAACCATCATATTTAACTATCCCTATTATTTTACAGTGGGATCAAATCAGGATAACAACTGAAGCTATCCTGGACACCGGCTCATGTAGAAATTTTGTTGATTTTTCTTTTGTGAAACAGAATAAAATACCTCTGGTCTCTAAGAAAACTCCAGTCTCTGTGAAGGTCATTGATGGCTCTTTTTTAAAATCAGGTCCTGTCACACACCAAACTACACCATTACAGGTAATATCTTGCACACACATCACAGAAACACTCACTTTCGATGTCATATCTTCACCAATGTTTAATGTAATCCTTGGTATAAATTGGTTTTGTAAACACAAACCAACTATAAACTGGAATGACCTCAGTTTATCTTTTCCTCATCTCACTCAAAATAGTGAGACATCATCAGATTTAATTATGCTACAGGTTGAGGATAATATTTTACCCAAACAATATGCAGACTTCTCAGATGTTTTTAATAAAAAAGAAGCTGAATGTTTGCCCCCTCATAGGGATTACGATTGTCCTATTGATTTACTCCCAGGAGTTTCAATTCCCTATGGACATATCTACCCCCTTTCTAAACCAGAACTAGAACACCTTAAAAATTACATCGATGAGAACCTCCGAAAAGGTTTTATAAGACCTAGTACCTCTCCTGCAGGTGCAGGCATATTTTTTGTTACCAATAAAGATGGCACGTTAAGACCAATCATTGATTACAGGGAATTGAACAGGCGTACCAGAAAAAACAGGTACCCCCTACCTTTAATCCCTGAATTAATTGAAAGATTAAGGGGGGCCTCAATTTTCACTAAATTGGATCTTCGAGGTGCCTATAATCTTATACGAATGAGAGCTGGCGACGAATGGCTCACTGCTTTTCGGACTAGATATGGGCTATTCGAATATACAGTGATGCCATTCGGTCTGTGCAATGCCCCAGCAACATTCCAATGCTTAATCAATGATCTTTTCAGAGATATTTTGGATGTATATGTTGTTGTCTATTTGGACGATATTCTAGTTTACTCACAAAATTTAGATCAACATAGAATGCATGTTAGAGAGGTTCTCACTAGGTTACGAAAAAATAACCTATACGCTAAACTAGAAAAATGTATATTTGAATCAAATAATATCTCTTTTCTGGGGTATAACATCTCTCCTGAAGGAATCAAGATGCAAGATGACAAGGTTCAGGCCATTCATAATTGGCCGACTCCTCAATGTAAGAAAGATGTTCAACGTTTCCTTGGCTTCTCAAATTATTATAGGAAATTCATTCCTGGATTTGCTGCTATTACCAAACCTCTTACTGAACTCACCAAATTGAATCATCCTTTCAGGTGGACAAGCCATACTCAACAGGTATTTGACCTTTTAAAAAATAAATTCACTACAGCACCCATTCTCCAATACCCGGATTTAGAAAAGCAATTCATCCTGGAAGTTGACGCTTCTGAGTTCGCAATAGGGGCAATCCTCTCTCAAAGGAAATCATTCAAAGAACCCTTACATCCGGTCGCATTCTTCTCTAGATTGATGCAACCAGCAGAGTTAAATTATCCAGTTGGCGAGAAAGAATTACTTGCAATAAAGTGTTCCTTCGATCACTGGAGGCACTTGCTTGAGGGTGCAACACAACCAACTGTCATATATACTGACCACAAAAATCTGCAATATCTTCAGTCTAATCGAACTCTATCCTCCAGACAATTACGCTGGAGTCTTTACTTCTCTCGTTTCCATTACATCATTACCTACAGGCCTGGTACAAAAAATGGCAAGGCTGACGCCCTCTCTAGACAAGGTCCTAAACCTATAATACCATGCATTCCTACTACTATTGTTCCTAAGGACTCTATCATTGGAGTTATAACAAGTCTAACTACAGTGATAAAAGATGCTACTGCTATTGATCCATCAGTACCTCATACAGATCTTACTTACAATTCTGATGGCTTACTCTATAAGGACGGGAAGCTATACATACCTCCAAATCTTAGATCTTCAATCTTGAAAACAGTTCATGAGTCCCCCCTTGCTGGACACATGGGAAGGGATAAAACTTTGGATTTACTTAAGAGATCTTTTTGGTGGCCTACTCTTAACCTCGATCTCAAAGAATATATTTCTAAATGTGTTATATGTGCAACCTCCAAACCTTCTAAACAACTCCCTGTGGGTCTTTTACAGCCTTTACCTGTACCTCAAGTACCCTGGGAGGCGGTATCCCTGGACTTTATCGTGGACTTACCTGTCTCTAACAAATATACCACTATAATGGTTGTCACCGATCTATTCTCAAAGATGGCACATTTCATACCGGTTACCTCCCTACCCACTTCCAAGTTCACCAGTGAATTGTTCATTCAAAACATTGTAAGACTGCATGGAATACCTAAAACCATCCTTAGTGACCATGGAACCCAATTCACATCTAAGTTCTGGAGAAATTTGTGTGCTGCTCTGCATATAGAACAAAAACTCACCACTGCTTACCATCCTCAGACGAATGGGCAGACGGAGAGGGTGAACCAGTGGCTAGAGCAATACCTACGTTGTTTCTGCTCTCACCAACAAGATTCTTGGGCCACCTACTTGCCCCTAGCAGAATTTGCCTATAATAATAATAAGAGTTCTACAACTGGCACATCACCATTTTTTATAAATTATGGTTTACATCCAAATTTCACACTACTTCCGAAGATTGACACCCCATGTCCTCAGGTGAATGATCTGGTTAATGACATTTCTGCTAACTTTTCTTCAATTCGTGAACATATTCTTCAGGCACAGGCATCACAACGCAGGTACTACGATCTTCGCCACAGACCTAGTCCTCAATATTCCGTAGGACAACAAGTATGGCTCTCCACTAAGAACCTCAAGATACCTTATCCTTGTAGGAAACTAGGTAAACTCTTTTTGGGTCCTTACCCTATCGTCAGGGTAAATGGTCCAACAACAGTTACACTCCAACTACCATCAACTTTTAAGATACATCCAACTTTCCATGTGTCTCTTATCAAACCTTGCAACCTACCCATAACAAATATTACATCAGAAGACCCAATACCTTCTGCTAATCTTGATTGCCAGTATGAGGTTCATAGCATTCTGGATTCTAGACTACGTCGTGGGAATCTTTTCTATTTGGTTCATTGGAAAGGTTTTGGCCATGAGGATGATTCCTGGGAGCCTGCCTCGAACATATCTGCTCCACGTCTGATTTCCCTCTTCCATAGACGTAACCCTGATCGTCCTAGGCCTTGAACCTCGCTGTGGTTCTTTTTGTGGGGGGCTCTGTCAGGGTTACTGCTTGCTAATGATCTGTCCCTTTAAGAGCCTCATATATCAAGCACTTCCCCCCAGCATTCATTGCTGGTTAATTGAGAAAGGATTCACAGCACAAGCGTTACACTGAGAGTTTTCCTCACTCTCCAACAGCCTCATAAATTCTTATTTGAAGAGTTACTGATAACATCTCTTATTTTTCATTCCTACATCTAGCAGCTCTTCTACTCAATTCAACACTGGAAGATATTTCATACTATAAGGAAATCAAACAAACTCGACATCAAACCCTGAAGCATTTACAAGGTAACAGGATTCAAGCAGCTTCATACACAGCACAGCAAATAGCGGTGACGTCATCAGCTGCAGCCGCAACCGCTCTCCCTCTGAGTACCACGCTGCTGTTCATAACAAACGGACAAGTAACAATTCCTGTGTTCTCAGGTCAGACCTAATTATTTTATTATTAATCGTTATCCTTACTTAATTTGATGAACTTTACCTGCCTAATTAAGGAATACTATATTTTACGTTACTGCTTAATTTGAACTGTTTGCATTATCAAATGCCCTGAAAGTAATACAGTTTATGAAGTTAATAAACTGTCACTTATTGGGCAAATAGTAATACATTATATGAAGCACTGACAACGAATTCATCAAGCTTCTTTTATGTTACAAACCTACTTTTGAGGAAATTGTTGGTTCTTATTTATAAAACAAAATTAAATGCTTGTTCAAATTGCTACAAATACAGACTATTACAGTAGGGTACGCACCTCACTGGACGACAACTCCTCAGAGGGAGGACAGCTTTGTGGTATCAAACATGTTTGATATTATCACATTATCAAGGCATAATTGAGAGGGGGAACTAGCGCATCCTCACCATAAAAACAGGAATTACTCTTTAGGAATAGAGTGCCCTCTAAAGTAACAGAATCCTCCATCGCTAATGCAATAACCGGAGACAAAGTGAAAGTGAAACTTGTATATTCCATAACAGCCTATGAGCCCATAACATCTCACACATAAAGCGGAATAAAATCAAATAAACATATAAGATTATTATCCCCCCCGTTCAATAATCCCCCTAAGGAGATATTAACCCTTGATTCTATACAGATAAAAGGAATCACACTGTGACCCTGTCTTCTTGTGTTATCATACATGTATAAAATATGAAACGATCTTACCAGAATCTACGCCGTGGAACAGGAACACGGCCCTTCAAGTGTGACAGATAGTAACATCGCTTCTGACAAGGACTTGAGCGAAGAAAGCAGGCAGTGAAACTCATCAACGCTGATTGCCTATGGCGATGTTAATATGAGTCGGGATGGTTTCGAAGAAAGACTCTCCCTGCATCTCCAGACTCTAACTTTCGTCCATGCTCTCACTGAGAGGCTAACAGGACTATTTAAAACTCCAGTTCCATCTCGAAGAGTACTACCCTCCATAAGAGACTACTCCGAAATCTTCTAACACTTCTCTGCCAACCTCCTGAGACGAAAGGCAAAGAATGACGGGTTAAAAGGAAGTGGGTCGATATTTAAGCCTTTGGCTGGGTGTCTTTGCCTCCTCCTGGTGGCCAGGTTCAGTATTTCCCAAAAGTAAGGAATGCAGGTGTGGACTCTTCCCATATTAAGATGGAAAAGACAGGAGCTGCACAGGAACACGACCAGTAGCTTTGGCAGTTGGCTCCGCCCCCCATTATATCTTTTTAAATCAACAAAGAAATTTTACTTGTAGCATAACTAAGTTTGAAGAGCTATGCATCAAAAGCAAAAAACATAACTTATCAAACGCATAGAATATCTTAGTAACATAAAAAAATGAACTTCCAGAAAATGTTAAAAGGTAGGAAAAAAGAAATGAATGTTAATCTGGAGGCTAAAAGTTGGCTGAATATATTCGAAGGGACTACTTGATACTCATTCTCAACTAACATAGTAGAAATTAATTTAAAGATCCTGACAAGATGGTATATGACCTCAAATAAGATTAAAAAAATATATATCCACATACAAAGGGGTTTTATGTTGTTGAGGTTGCAGAAAAGGAGGGGATTTATCTCATAATGTTGTCTTACCCTATACTAGAAGATTTCTAGAAAGAGGTCTTAAAGATAAGTAAAAAAAATACTGAAAAAAATAAAAAAAATTGATTTTTACTCTGTAATATTGTACCATTCTGCAAGTAAAAAGAAAAATCTTATAAATTGTTTAATTCAGATTATTTTTCGATTGAGCAAAATACAAAACATAATTTATGCTTACCTGATAAATTCCTTTCTTCTGTTGTGTGATCAGTCCACGGGTCATCATTACTTCTGGGATATAACTCCTCCCCAACAGGAAATGCAAGAGGATTCACCCAGCAGAGCTGCATATAGCTCCTCCCCTCTACGTCAGTCCCAGTCATTCGACCAAGAATCAACGAGAAAGGAGTAACCAAGGGTGAAGTGGTGACTGGAGTATAATTTAAAAGATATTTACCTGCCTTAAAACAGGGCGGGCCGTGGACTGATCACACAACAGAAGAAAGGAATTTATCAGGTAAGCATAAATTATGTTTTCTTCTGTTATGTGTGATCAGTCCACGGGTCATCATTACTTCTGGGATACCAATACCAAAGCAAAAGTACACGGATGACGGGAGGGATAGGCAGGCTCATTATACAGAAGGAACCACTGCCTGAAGAACCTTTCTCCCAAAAATAGCCTCCGAAGAAGCAAAAGTGTCAAATTTGTAAAATTTGGAAAAAGTATGAAGCGAAGACCAAGTTGCAGCCTTGCAAATCTGTTCAACAGAGGCCTCATTCTTAAAGGCCCAAGTGGAAGCCACAGCTCTAGTGGAGTGAGCTGTAATTCTTTCAGGAGGCTGCTGTCCAGCAGTCTCATAGGCTAAACGTATTATGCTACGAAGCCAAAAAGAGAGAGAGGTAGCAGAAGCTTTTTGACCTCTCCTCTGTCCAGAGTAAACGACAAACAAGGAAGAAGTTTGGCGAAAATCTTTAGTTGCCTGCAAGTAGAACTTGAGGGCACGAACTACATCCAGATTGTGTAAAAGACGTTCCTTCTTTGAAGAAGGATTTGGACACAAGGATGGGACAACAATCTCTTGATTGATGTTCCTGTTAGTGACTACCTTAGGTAAGAACCCAGGTTTAGTACGCAGAACTACCTTGTCTGAGTGAAAAATCAGATAAGGGGAATCACAATGTAAGGCTGATAACTCAGAGACTCTTCGAGCCGAGGAAATAGCCATTAAAAACAGAACTTTCCAAGATAACATTTTTATATCAATGGAATGAAGGGGTTCAAACGGAACACCCTGTAAAACGTTAAGAACTAAGTTTAAACTCCATGGTGGAGCAACAGCTTTAAACACAGGCTTGATCCTAGCTAAAGCCTGACAAAAGGACTGGATGTCTGGATTTTCTGACAGACGTCTGTGTAACAAGATGGACAGAGCTGAAATCTGTCCCTTTAATGAACTAGCTGATAAACCCTTTTCTAAACCTTCTTGTAGAAAAGACAATATCCTAGCGATCCTAACCTTACTCCAGGAGTAACCTTTGGATTCGCACCAGTATAGGTATTTCCGCCATATTTTATGGTAAATCCTTCTGGTAACAGGCTTCCTAGCCTGAATCAGGGTATCAATAACCGACTCAGAAAAACCACGTTTTGATAAAATCAAGCGTTCAATTTCCAAGCAGTCAGCTTCAGAGAAGTTAGATTTTGATGTTTGAATGGACCCTGTATCAGAAGGTCCTGTCTTAGAGGTAGAGACCAAGGCGGACAGGATGACATGTCCACTAGATCTGCATACCAAGTCCTGCGTGGCCAAGCAGGTGCTATTAGAATTACTGATGCTCTCTCCTGTTTGATTTTGGCAATCAATCGAGGAAGCAGCGGGAAGGGTGGAAACACATAAGCCATCCTGAAGTTCCAAGGTGCTGTCAAAGCATCTATCAGAACTGCTCCTGGATCCCTGGATCTGGACCCGTAGCGAGGAAGTTTGGCGTTCTGGCGAGACGCCATGAGATCTATCTCTGGTTTGCCCCAACGTCGAAGTATTTGGGCAAAGACCTCCGGATGAAGTTCCCACTCCCCCGGATGAAAAGTCTGGCGACTCAAGAAATCCGCCTCCCAGTTCTCCACTCCCGGGATGTGGATTGCTGACAGGTGGCAAGAGTGAGACTCTGCCCAGCGAATTATCTTTGATACTTCCATCATTGCTAGGGAGCTTCTTGTCCCTCCCTGATGGTTGATGTAAGCTACAGTCGTGATGTTGTCCGACTGAAACCTGATGAACCCCCGAGTTGTTAACTGGGGCCAAGCCAGAAGGGCATTGAGAACTGCTCTCAATTCCAGAATGTTTATTGGTAGGAGACTCTCCTCCTGATTCCATAGTCCCTGAGCCTTCAGAGAATTCCAGACAGCGCCCCAACCTAGTAGGCTGGCGTCTGTTGTTACAATTGTCCAGTCTGGCCTGCTGAATGGCATCCCCCTGGACAGGTGTGGCCGATAAAGCCACCATAGAAGAGAATTTCTGGTCTCTTGATTCAGATTCAGAGTAGGGGACAAATCTGAGTAATCCCCATTCCACTGACTTAGCATGCATAATTGCAGCGGTCTGAGGTGTAGGCGTGCAAAAGGTACTATGTCCATTGCCGCTACCATTAAGCCGATCACCTCCATGCATTGAGCTACTGACGGGTGTTGAATGGAATGAAGGACGCGGCATGCATTTTGAAGTTTTGTTAACCTGTCTTCTGTCAGGTAAATCTTCATTTCTACAGAATCTATAAGAGTCCCCAAGAATGGAACTCTTGTGAGAGGAAAGAGAGAACTCTTCTTTTCGTTCACTTTCCATCCATGCGACCTTAGAAATGCCAGAACTAACTCTGTATGAGACTTGGCAGTTTGAAAGCTTGAAGCTTGTATTAGAATGTCGTCTAGGTACGGAGCTACCGAAATCCCTCGCGGTCTTAGTACCGCTAGAAGGGCACCCAGAACCTTTGTGAAGATTCTTGGAGCCGTAGCCAATCCGAATGGAAGAGCTACGAACTGGTAGTGCCTGTCTAAGAAGGCAAACCTTAGATACCGGTGATGATCTTTGTGGATCGGTATGTGAAGGTAAGCATCCTTTAAATCCACTGTGGTCATGTACTGACCCTCTTGGATCATGGGTAAGATTGTCCGAATAGTTTCCATTTTGAACGATGGAACTCTTAGGAATTTGTTTAGAGTCTTTAAATCTAAGATTGGCCTGAAAGTTCCCTCTTTTTTGGGAACCACAAACAGGTTTGAGTAGAACCCTTGTCCTTGTTCCGACCACGGAACCGGATGGATCACTCCCATTGTTAACAGATCTTGTACGCAGCGTAGAAACGCTTCTTTCTTTATCTGGTTTGTTGACAACCTTGACAGATGAAATCTCCCTCTTGGGGGAGATAATTTGAAGTCTAGAAGGTATCCCTGAGATATGATCTCTAGTGCCCAGGGATCCTGAACATCTCTTGCCCAGGCCTGGGCGAAGAGAGAGAGTCTGCCCCCTACTAGATCCGGTCCCGGATCGGGGGCTCTCGGTTCATGCTGTCTTTGGGGCAGCAGCAGGTTTCCTGGCCTGCTTGCTTTTGTTCCAGGACTGGTTAGGCTTCCAGCCTTGCCTGTAACGAGCAACAGTTCCTTCCTGTTTTGGTGCAGTGGAGGTTGATGCTGCTCCTGTCTTGAAATTCCGAAAGGGACGAAAATTAGACTGTCTAGCCTTAGCTTTGGCCTTGTCTTGAGGTAGGGCGTGGCCCTTACCTCCCGTAATGTCAGCGATAATTTCTTTCAAACCGGGCCCGAATAAGGACTGCCCCTTGAAAGGTATATTAAGTAATTTGGACTTAGAAGTAACATCAGCTGACCAGGATTTTAGCCACAGTGCCCTGCGTGCCTGTATGGCGAATCCTGAGTTCTTAGCCGTAAGTTTGGTTAAATGTACTACGGCCTCCGAAATGAAAGAATTAGCTAGTTTAAGGACTCTAAGCCTGTCCGTAATGTCGTCTAGCGTAGAGGAACTAAGGTTCTCTTCAAGCGACTCAATCCAAAATGCTGCCGCAGCCGTAATCGGCGCGATACATGCAAGGGGTTGTAATATAAAACCTTGTTGAACAAACATTTTCTTAAGGTAACCCTCTAATTTTTTATCCATTGGATCTGAGAAAGCACAGCTATCCTCCACCGGGATAGTGGTACGCTTAGCTAAAGTAGAAACTGCTCCCTCCACCTTGGGGACCGTTTGCCATAAGTCCCGAGTGGTGGCGTCTATTGGAAACATCTTTCTAAATATTGGAGGGGGTGAGAACGGCACACCGGGTCTATCCCACTCCTTAGTAACAATTTCAGTTAGTCTCTTAGGTATAGGAAAAACGTCAGTACTCGCCGGTACCGCAAAGTATTTATCCAACCTACACAGTTTCTCTGGTATTGCAACGGTGTTACAATCGTTGAGAGCTGCTAAGACCTCCCCTAGTAGTACACGGAGGTTCTCCAATTTAAATTTAAAATTTGAAATATCTGAGTCCAATCTGTTTGGATCAGAACCGTCACCCACAGAATGAAGCTCTCCGTCCTCATGCTCTGCGAGCTGTGACGCAGTATCAGACATGGCCCTAGCATTGTCAGCGCACTCTGTTCTCACCCCAGAGTGATCACGCTTGCCTCTTAGTTCTGGTAATTTAGACAAAACTTCAGTCATAACAGTAGCCATATCTTGTAATGTTATCTGTAATGGCCGTCCAGATGTACTAGGCGCCAAAATATCACGCACCTCCCGGGCGGGAGATGCAGGTACTGTCGCGTGAGGCGAGTTAGTCGGCATAACTCTCCCCTCGCTGTTTGGTGAAATTTGTTCATATTGTACAGATTGACTTTTATTTAAAGTAGCATCAATACAGTTAGTACATAAATTTCTATTGGGCTCCACCTTGGCATTGGAACAAATGACACAGATATCTTCCTCTGAGTCAGACATGTTTAACACACTAGCAAAAAAACTTACAACTTGGTTATAATCTTTTTTAGCAAAAAAACGCACTGTGCCTCAAAGAGGTACTAACGATTAAATGACAGTTGAAATAATGAACTGAAAAACAGTTATAGCATCAAACTTTAAAACAACACAACTTTTAGCAAAGGTTTGTTCCCATTAGTAAAAAACAACACTAATTAAATTTGTACATAAGAAAACAAAACAACGTTTTTTATTCACAGTCACTATAAGAATTCTCACAGCTCTGCTGAGAGAATTTACCTCCCTTCAAAGAAGTTTGAAGACCCCTGAGATCTGTCAGAGATGAACCGGATCATGCAGGAAATATAAAAGTAGCTGACTGGAATTTTTTGATGCGTAGCAAAGAGCGCCAAAAACGGCCCCTCCCTCTCCCACACAGCAGTGAAGAGAAACGAAACTGTCACAATTAAAGCAAAAAACTGCCAAGTGGAAAATAATGCCCAAATATTTATTCACACAGTACCTCAGCAATGTAAACGATTCTACATTCCAGCAAAAACGTTTAACATGAGAATAGTTATTAAAAGGATTAGTGACCTTTAACACAGTAGTTCCGGTGAAATACCATCCCCAGAATACTGAAGTGTATACATACATGTCATTTTAACGGTATGGCAGGCTTTTCTCATCAATTCCATTCAGAAAATAAAAACTGCCACATACCTCAATGCAGATTCATCTGCCCGCTGTCCCCTGATCTGAAGCCTTTACCTCCCTCAGATGGTCGAGAACAGCAATATGATCTTAACGACTCCGGTTAAAATCATAGTAAAAAATCTCTGTCAGATTCTTCCTCAAACTCTGCCAGAGAAGTAATAACACGCTCCGGTGCTATTTTAAAATAACAAACTTTTGATTGAAGTCATAAAAACTAAGTATAATCACCATAGTCCTCTCACACATCCTATCTAGTCGTTGGGTGCAAGAGAATGACTGGGACTGACGTAGAGGGGAGGAGCTATATGCAGCTCTGCTGGGTGAATCCTCTTGCATTTCCTGTTGGGGAGGAGTTATATCCCAGAAGTAATGATGACCCGTGGACTGATCACACATAACAGAAGAAATTATGATTTACCAGATAATTTCCTTTCCTTCGATACAGGTAGAGTCACAGCTGTATTCATTACTTGTGGGAATACAGAACCTGGCCACTAGGAGGAGGCAAAGACACCATAGCCAAAGGCTTAAATACCTCCCCCACTTCCCTCATCCCCCAGTCATTCTGCCAAGGGAACAAGGAACAGTAGGAGAAATATCAGGGTGAAAAAGGTGTCAGAAGAAAACAACATAAATTTAGGGTTGCCCACCAGAGAGCACGGGCAGGAGCTGTGGACTCTCCCTGTATCAAAGGAAAGGAAATTATCTGGTAAGTCATAATTTATGTTTTCCTTCTAAATACAGGGAGAGTCCACAGCTGCATTCATTACTTGTGGGACATTATACCCAAGCTACAGAGGACACTGAATACTAACAGAAGGGGTACAAATAAGAGGCTGCCCAACCTGAGGGCACCATAGCCTGCAAGAAAACCAAACTCCCAAAGGCTTCCTTGATAGAAGCAAAAAAATAAAAAGAATAAGAATGTTAGGAGGACCAAGCAGCCGCCCAACAATCAGAACCATAGGATCTCATGTCAGAGACTAAAAAAGATGACACTGCACTCTAACTGAGCCATAAACCTCTGAGGAGGCTTGTGCCCCGCGGTTTCCTAGAACCGGCAAAAAACACTCCTCCACCAACAAGGAGGAAGTTAATCAGTTTCCAAAACCTTGCACTCCCCAGATATGAATAACAAAGGAAAAAACTGTCTATTCTGATGAAGTCTGACAGAAACCTCAAGGTAAGATTCCCCAAAAAAGGAAGAACCTCTTCCCATTTGGACAAGGAATACGACAATCTTAGGGCAAAAAAAAACTCGTATAGCATCATTAGAAGGGAGACCACAATAAGGAAGAACGCATTGCAAATTGCAACAGAGACTATGACACGTAGAAAAACAATCTACAGACGGAATAGGTCCTTGAATAAGAATTCAAAGACCACCTCCTGTACAGGTACAAAGTCAACCCGATGCAACTCCTGAAGGATAAATCCAACCCCTAAAGGAGTAAGGAATTGACTTGCCGGCCCTGCCGCAGGTAGTGCACCAGCAAAACAACTGAACACCTGGAAGATCAATGAACCTCTGGAACTGGAGCACAAATGGAGAGCAAAAACTGCTTGCGAAAACACATACCAGAGAAAGGAACCAGAGCTGGTATCAATCTGCAACCTTCTGCTTGCCAGGCAGCTAAGCTAACCAACAGGCTATCCTTGCAGGCTGCCCCTTCGCTTGCACTTAGCAGGAAGAGGCAAACTCGCTAAAGCCAAAGAGATGGCCATGCGAAAACGCATAGTAAAAAGTCTCCCTCAGGACGAAGGAGTAATGGTACTTAGGGGAACTGCATGTCTAGGAGAAGATTCTAGGGAACGCACTAGACGGGACGAGGAATCTTCAGAGGTAGACAGTTCAGTGGTCTCTAACATCTCAACATTGTTTGAAGAGAACTCACTATTGTGGCATACAGAACATAAATTGAGTGGGCTGGTCTACCCGGGCCTCCTCACAACATACGCAGGTATCAAAATCTGTATCAGAGGAATTCTCTAGAATATCAGAATCCTCCATCTAAAATTTTTAGCCAAAAAACAACAACTGGCACCTTAAACCCCAAATGGCTGGGGCACTCACCACCTCCTATGACTTAGACAGGTAGAGAAATAAACTCTTCTCCACAGCCCCTCGGTCAGGAATCGGAAATGGAAACGTGAAACGTGGAAGACGTGACTACTCCCAGTCACATGGTGCGCAGCTCTATAACCTGAAAGTCCTGTATCAGCCTATGAGCCGAAAATGTCTCCTACACAAACACAGTTAAATTCACATAAACATGATTAACTAGACCCCACTGTTCAATAATCCCCCTCAGGAGATATTAACCCTTGATTCCATAAAGATAAAGGAGTCCCACTGAGACCCTGTCTTCTATCGTTAACATGTGTGTAAAAAATGAAACAATCTTACCGGAATCCATTCCCTGGAACAGCAACACGGTTCTTCAAGTTTGAAAGATAGTAGCAGCGCCTCTGACATGGACTTGAGTGAAGAAAGCAGGCAGTTAAACACATCAACGCTGATTGCTTATAGCAGCTGTTAATATGAGTTTGGATGGATTCGCAGAAAGACTCCCTGCATCTCCAGACTCTAACTTTCATCAATGCTCTCACTGAGAGGCTGACAAGACTACTTAAAACTCCAGTTCCATCCCTAATATCCATCCCAGATACCCTTCCTAAAGAACTACTCAGAAAAAACTTCTTACACTTCTCTGCCAACCTCCTGTGAAGAAAGGCAAATAATGACTGGGGGGTGAGGTGGCCAGGTTCTGTATTCCCACAAATAATGAATGCAGCTGTGTACTCTCCCTGTATTTAGAAGAGACAAATTTTGAAGTTGTGGGAAAAAAAGTACTCCTCCTGCCCTCCCTACGTGGATCAGTGGGGTAAATCACAATTTAATTTTAGAAGAATATTTCTATATGACAAGAGGAAACTTGGAGTTTCATAAAACCATGCTAGATGTATAGGTTACTAATACCTAAATAAAATATTACAGAGTTTAAAAATCAATAAGAGTAGGTGATATTTAAATTTGCAAAGTAAAACATAATTTATGTAAGAACTTACCTGATAAATTCATTTCTTTCATATTAGCAAGAGTCCATGAGCTAGTGACGTATGGGATATACATTCCTACCAGGAGGGGCAAAGTTTCCCAAACCTCAAAATGCCTATAAATACACCCCTCATCACACCCACAAATCAGTTTAACGAATAGCCAAGAAGTGGGGTGATAAGAAAAAAGTGCGAAAGCATAAAAAATAAGGAATTGGAATAATTGTGCTTTATACAAAAAAATCATAACCACCATAAAAAGGGTGGGCCTCATGGACTCTTGCTAATATGAAAGAAATGAATTTATCAGGTAAGTTCTTACATAAATTATGTTTTCTTTCATGTAATTAGCAAGAGTCCATGAGCTAGTGACGTATGGGATAATGAATACCCAAGATGTGGATCTTCCACGCAAGAGTCACTAGAGAGGGAGGGATAAAATAAAGACAGCCAATTCCGCTGAAAAATAATCCACACCCAAAACAAAGACTTAATCTTATAATGAAAAAAACTGAAATTATAAGCAGAAGAATCAAACTGAAACAGCTGCCTGAAGTACTTTTCTACCAAAGACTGCTTCTGAAGAAGAAAACACATCAAAATGGTAGAATTTAGTAAAAGTATGCAAAGAAGACCAAGTCGCTGCTTTGCAAATCTGATCAACCGAAGCTTCATTCCTAAATGCCCAGGAAGTAGAGACTGACCTAGTCGAATGAGCTGTAATCCTTTGAGGCGGAGTTCTACCCGACTCAACATAAACATGTTGAATCAAAGACTTTAACCACGATGCCAAAGAAATGGCAGAAGCCTTCTGACCTTTCCTAGAACCAGAAACGATAACAAATAGACTAGAAGTCTTTCGGAAATCTTTAGTAGCTTCAACATAATATTTCAAAGCTCTAACTACATCCAAAGAATGCAACAATCTTTCCTTAGAGTTCTTAGGATTAGGACACAATGAAGGAACTACAATTTCTCTACCAATGTTGTTAGAATTCACAACCTTAGGTAAAAATTTAAATGAAGTTCGCAAAACCGCCTTATCCTGATGAAAAATCAGAAAAGGAGACTCACAAGAAAGAGCAGATAATTCAGAAACTCTTCTAGCAGAAGAGATGGCCAAAAGAAACAAAACTTTCCAAGAAAGTAATTTAATATCCAGCGAATGCATAGGTTCAAATGGAGGAGTTTGAAGAGCCCCCAGAACCAAATTCAAACTCCAAGGAGGAGAGATTGACTTAATGACAGGTTTTATACGAACCAAAGCCTGTACAAAACAATGAATATCAGGAAGATTAGCAATCTTTCTGTGAAAAAGAACATAAAGAGCAGAGATTTGTCCTTTCAAGGAACTTGCAGACAAACCTTTATCCAAACCATCCTGAAGAAACTGTAAAATTCTAGGAATTCTAAAAGAATGCCAGGAAAAATGATGAGAAGAACACCAAGAAATGTAAGTCTTCCAGACTCGATAATATATCTTCCTAGATACAGATTTACGAGCCTGTAACATAGTATTAATTACGGAGTCAGAGAAACCTCTATGACTGAGAATCAAGCGTTCAATCTCCATACCTTCAAATTTAAGGATTTGAGATCCTGATGGAAAAAAGGACCTTGCGATAGAAGGTCTGGTCTTAACGGAAAAGTCCACGGTTGGCAAGTAGCCATCCGGACAAGATCCGCATACCAAAACCTGTGAGGCCATACTGGAGCCACCAGCAGAACAGAAGAACGCTCCTTTAGAATCTTGGAAATCCCTTTTGGAAGAAGAACTAGAGGCAGAAAGATATAGGCAGGATGATACTTCCAAGGAAGTGACAATGCATCCACTGCTTCCGCCTGAGGATCCCTGGATCTGGACAGATACCTGGGAAGCTTCTTGTTTATATGAGAAGCCATCAGATCTATTTCTGGAAGTCCCCACATTTGAACAATCTGAAGAAATACCTCTGGGTGAAGAGACCACTCGCCCGGATGTAACGTCTGGCAACTGAGATAATCCGCTTCCCAATTGTCTATACCTGGGATATGAACCGCAGAAATTAGACAGGAGCTGGATTCCGCCCAAACAAGTATTCGAGATACTTCTTTCATAGCCAGAGGACTGTGAGTCCCTCCTTGATGATTGACATATGCCACGGTTGTGACATTGTCCGTCTGAAAACAAATGAATGACTCTCTCTTTAGAAGAGGCCACGACTGAAGAGCTCTGAAAATCAGACGGAGTTCCAAAATGTTGATTGGTAATCTCGCCTCCTGAGATTCCCAAACCCCTTGTGCTGTCAGAGACCCCCATACAGCTCCCCAACCTGTCAGACTTGCATCTGTTGAGATCACAGTCCAGGTCGGAAGAACAAAAGAAGCCCCCTGAACTAAACGATGGTGGTCTGTCCACCACGTCAGAGAGTGTCGTACAATCGGTTTTAAAGATATTAATTGCGATATCTTTGTATAATCCCTGCACCACTGGTTCAGCATACAGAGCTGAAGAGGTCGCATGTGAAAACGAGCAAAGGGGATCGCGTCCGATGCAGCAGTCATAAGACCTAGAATTTCCATACATAAAGCTACCGAAGGGAATGATTGAGACTGAAGGTTTCGACAAGCTGAAACCAATTTCAGACGTCTTTTGTCCGTCAGCGACAGAGTCATGGACACTGAATCTATCTGGAAACCTAAAAAGGTTACCCTTGTCTGAGGAATCAACAAACTCTTTGGTAAACTGATCCTCCAACCATGTTCTCGAAGAAACGATACAAGTTGATTCATATGAGATTCTGCTAAAAGTGAAGACTGAGCAAGTACCAAGATATCGTCCAAATAAGGAAATACCACAATACCCTGTTCTCTGATTACAGATAGAAGGGCACCGAGAACCTTTGTAAAAATCCTTGGAGCTGTTGCTAGGCCAAACGGCAGACCCACAAACTGGTAATGCTTGTCTAGGAAATAGAATCTCAGAAACTGATAGTGATCTGGATGAATCGGAATATGCAGATATGCATCTTGTAAATCTATTGTAGACATATAATGCCCTTGCTGAACAAAAGGCAGAATAGTCCTTATAGTTACCATTTTGAATGTTGGTATCCTTACATAACGATTCAATATTTTTAAATCCAGAACTGGTCTGAAGGAATTCTCCTTCTTTGGTACAATGAAGAGATTTGAGTAAAACCCCAGCCCCTGTTCCAGAACTGGAACTGGCACAATTACTCCAGCCAACTCTAGATCTGAAATACATTTCAGAAATGCTTGAGCCTTCACTGGATTTATTGGGACATGGGAAAGAAAAAAATCTTCTTGCAGGAGGCCTTATCTTGAAGCCTATTCTGTACCCTTGAGAAACAATGTTCTGAATCCAAAGATTGTGAATCGAATTGATCCAAATTTCTTTGAAAAAACGTAATCTGCCCCCTACCAGCTGGGCTGGAATGAGGGCCGCACCTTCATGTGGACTTGGGAGCTGGCTTTGTCTTTCTAAAGGGCTTGGATTTATTCCAGACTGGAGATGGTTTCCAAACTGATACTGTTCCTGTAGGGGAAGGATCAGGCTTTCATTCCTTATTATGACGAAAGGAACGAAAACGATTAGCGGACCTAAATTTACCTTTAGATTTTTTATCCTGTGGTAAAAAAGTTCCTTTCCCCCCAGTAACAGTTGAAATAATAGAATCCAACTGTGAACCAAACAATTTATTACCTTGGAAAGAAAGGGAAAGCAAAGTTGACTTAGAAGACATATCAGCATTCCAAGTTTTAAGCCATAAAGCTCTTCTAGCTAAAATAGCTAAAGACATATACCTGACATCAACCCTAATGATATCAAAGATGGCATCACAAATAAAGTTATTAGCATGTTGAAGAAGATTAACAATGCTATGAGTATTATGATCTGTTACTTGTTGTGCTAAGCTTCTAACCAGAAAGTTGAAGCTGCAGCAACATCCGCCAAAGATATAGCAGGTCTAAGAAGATTACCTGAACATAAGTAAGCTTTTCTTAGAAAGGATTCAATTTTCCTATCTAAAGGATCCTTAAAGGAAGTACTATCTGCCGTAGGAATAGTAGTACGTTTAGCAAGAGTAGAGATAGCCCCATCAACCTTAGGGATTTTGTCCCAAAACTCTAATTTGTCAGATGGCACAGGATATAATTGCTTAAACCGTTTAGAAGGAGTAAATGAATTACCCAAATTATTCCATTCCCTGGAGATTACTTCAGAAATAGCATCAGGGACGGGAAAAACCTCCGGAATAACTACAGGGGGTTTAAAAACCGTATTCAAACGTTTAGATTTAGTATCAAGAGGACCAGACTCCTCTATTTCTAATGCAATTGAGACTTCTTTAAGTAAAGAACGAATAAATTCCATTTTAAATAAATAAGAAGATTTATCAGTATCAATCTTTGAAACAGAACCCTCTGAACCAGAAAAATCAGTATCAGAAACAGAATCAGAATGATGATGTTCGTTTAAAAAGTCATCTGAAACATGAGAAGTTTTAAAAGACCTTTTACGTTTACTGGAAGGAGGAATAACAGACATAGCCTTCTTAATAGATTTAGAAACAAAATCTCTTATGTTAACAGGAACACCCTGAATATTAGATGTTGATGGAACAGCAACAGGTAATGGAACATTACTAAAGGAAATAATATCTGCATTAGAAAGTTTGTCATGACATTCATCACAAACAACAGCCGGAGAAACAGTTACCACAAGTTTACAACAAATACACTTAACTTTGGTAGATCCAGCATCAGGCAGCGATTTTCCAGAAGTAGCTTCTGATTCAAGGTCAATCTGAGACATCTTGCAATATGTAATAGAAAAAACAACATATAAAGCAAAATTATCAAATTCCTTATATGACAGTTTCAGGAATGGGAAAAAATGCCAATGAACAAGCTTCTAGCAACCAGAAGCAAATAAACAATGAGACTTAAATAATGTGGAGACAATAATGACGGCCATATTTTTTAGTGCCAAAAAAGACGCCCACATTATTTGGCGCCTAAATGCTTTTGGTGCCAAAAATGACGCCACATCCGGCAACGCCAACACTTTTGGCGCAAAAACGTCAAAAAAATGACGCAACTTCCGGCGACAAGTATGACGCCGGAAATGACACAGAAAAGTTTTGCGCCAAAAAAGTCAGCGCCAAGAATGACGCAATAAAATGAAGCATTTTCAGCCCCCGCGAGCCTAACAGCCCACAGGAAAAAAGTCAAATTTTAAGGTAAGAAAAAAATTGGTTTATTCATATGCATTATCCCAAATATGAAACTGACTGTCTGAAATAAGGAACGTTGAACATCCTGAATCAAGGCAAATAAATGTTTAAACACATATATTTAAAACTTTATAAAAAAGTGCCCAACCATAGCTTAGAGTGTCACAAAATAAGACTTACTTACCCCAGGACACTCGTCTACATGTAGTAGAAAGCCAAACCAGTACTGAAACGAGAATCAGTAGAGGTAATGGTATATATAAGAGTATATCGTCGATCTGAAAAGGGAGGTAAGAGATGAATCTCTACGACCGATAACAGAGAACCTATGAAATAGACCCCGTAGAAGGAGATCATTGAATTCAAATAGGCAATACTCTCTTCACATCCCTCTGACATTCACTGCACACTGAGAGGAAAACGGGGCTCCAGCCTGCTGCGAATCGCATATCAACGTAGAAACTTACTTCACCACCTCCATGGGAGGCAAAGTTTGTAAAACTGATTTGTGGGTGTGGTGAGGGGTGTATTTATAGGCATTTTGAGGTTTGGGAAACTTTGCCCCTCCTGGTAGGAATGTATATCCCATACGTCACTAGCTCATGGACTCTTGCTAATTACATGAAAGAAAATAAGATTACACAGGCTTAATAGATGCTTGCAAATACCATAGGAAGTATACAATATTGAAAGTTTAAAAGCACTCTCTGGAGCACATTTGCTCTCGGCCGTTAATGTATGATCCGATTGGTCCGTGTTTCCATAAGGTCAATCTTATTTATGTTTTTCACGTTCATGTGCTTGCACGTAGATTTCACTGCTTTAAAAATCTTTGTTTATGAGTTCAGTAAAGTGAGCCAAGATAACTAGAAATTTCTATATTATGCTTTACATGCCAAACGAGCCAAAATAGAGATTTTGGCAAGTGTGTTTTAATTTGTTTTTTTTTTTTTTTTTTTTTTTTTTTTCTGCTTGAGAGAAAATCTTTCTTATAACTAGTATTTTGTACCTTTCTCTGCATCTTAGTGCACAAAAGTTAGACTTTAAGAGATTTTTCTAAATCCAAAGTGTTAAAGGGACAGTTCACCCAAAAACTTTCTCCCCTTTAAATTATTCCCAATGATCCTTTTTACCTGCTAGAGTGTATTAAATTGGTTGCAAGTAGCTCCTTTACTCATATTTCAGCATTTGAAATAGCTGATTTAGCTTGTGGTTTCCCAACCTATACTGAAAGTTTTGATACTGGCGTATACGCTATTGACAAGCCTAAGTAGACACAGCCAGCAGAAGAAGTCACACCCTCAGTGGGGGGCATGATAGTTAAGTAATAAAATGATAATTTTCCATTGTTCTCTCTATGTATTGAGCTTTGGTGTTCCAGACAAATATAAGATAAGGAAGAAAGTCTGTGTACATAAAAGTGATAACATAATGAGATCTGATATTACCTGAAGCTCAATCCATTGTAATAGGCAGTGGTTTCAAAGCACAAAACCCGCTACTTCAGATACACAAATAAACCTGAAAATGCAATTTCTCAAATATTTTATACTCTGCAGTTGGTATAACAAGCCATTTAAAATACATTTATGGAAAAACAATTTTACAGTGTACTGTCCCTTTAAGTTTTTGATGCAGATCTAAGACAAAAAAAATTACTTTCGTAAGTATACTGAATGAGAAGGATCAACGTTTCTCAATCTTCATCTGTAGAAAATAGCAAGCTCTAGCATAGATGTAGCTAGTACCTTGATCCACATAGGTAGAAAGAGAACTAAAGAATTGGAATAGGTACTCAAATACCATGTCACCACAAATATTAGATAAATATATATTTCTATATTTTTTTTCTATTAGTGCCTGACAAATAAAAAAAATAAAAAAGCAAAAAGGTAGCCATTATTTGTAAATATATATTTTATTAATATTAAACATCAAAAGAAAATTGTGTATACAGAATGTTTTTTTAATTTAAGCCAAAATCACAAAAAACAACTGAAATAACAGATCAGTAATTTAAAATTCACTTTTGGCTTATATGCACAGTTAATCAAGTTTTCAAATTATTAGAGTAATATGCACATAGTTGAGGAACATTTTTTTTTTGCTTACTAATCTGTGAGTCACTAACAGTGATATAATTTCAAATAATTATGATAGCCACTAAACGCTCACATGTACGTTAGCAAAGAACATACATTTGTCCTTTCTCTTGCTATCAGTACAGTACAAAGCTCATGCAGTGTAATTTTTTTCCAGAGATAGTGAGACTTGCAATGCATTACAAAGCAATAGTGTTCTAGAAAATAAAAAAAACTAAAATAATTCATACGGACGACATAGCACACCCATTGTAATGTTTGCAGTTGAAGCGTCCACTAGAATAAGGAGTCACTAGACACTGAAATCATAACAGATGTACGATTATAAGTAAAAAAAAAAAAAAATATTAATTCTTCTTCTGCCCCCACACTATGACAGCTTTATACAGGTCGTCCAATACTAGAAGCTGGTGTATATTTTCAGATGTAGTAGTTATAGGTTTTTCCTCCCATATAAGTCTTCCTATTGCTATGCTAGGTCAGAACTTTTGCCTGACCGTATATATACATTTTCACATTTGGCAGCAATCTGTACTGAAAAATAAAACAAATTAAAAATCCCCTATTTGTATTCTCAAATTTGAAAACCTTGTGCAAGATTTTAATATACAGAACTATGTTTTGGGGGAAATATTATATATAATGTAAATAAAATGCTCCAAAGAACACGGGTAATAAGGAAGTGTCTAAAAACAATGACATAAATCACATTCTGAGGTTCAGTTTACTTCCAGGCTTTATCCCTGCAATACGAAAGTGCTTTATTAAGTTTTGTACGAAACAAAAACTAGTGGGCGGCAGCCTTTTTTTTTTTTTTTTTTAATTCCCAGGACTTTGAGAATGCGAGGAAATAAACACAACGTAGTGGAACCTTGCAAATGAGATAGCGCGACAGTCAGAAATGCGCCATGCTTAGGCTTCTTCAGGATCTGGGTTATTCAGAATTTTTCTGTGCGCTTGGCGTAAGTACTGTTGCTGTTTAAAGTAAACCTTGAAAGCTCCTTTTATGGCAACAAACGCAATTCCACCCTGAAAATACAAACAAAATCAAATCACATTTTAGTTGAAGTATCATTTTGTTTAAGCCTTTATAATGATTCAAACAGGAATTGCAAGCTAGACATATGTTTTAAAAGAAACATCAAAGACACTAACAATGTAATCATCTTTCAAAATATACTTACCTGCTCTGAGATATTTTAATTTGCCTATTTTCTGAAAGGATTACAGACCCTGTCTTTTCCACTGCTACCCATTCCTATTAAAGGGACAGTCTAGGCCAACATAAACTTTCATGATTCAGATAGGGCATGTCATTTTAAACAAATTTCCTATTTACTTTTATCACCAATTTTGCTTTGTTCTCTTGGTATTCTTATTTGAAAGCTTAAACTAGGAGGTTCATATGCTAATTTCTTAGACCTTGAAGGCTACCTCTTTTCAGAATGCATTTTAACAGTTTTTCACCACTAGAGGGTGTTAGTTCATATATTTCATATAGATAACACTGTGCTCGTGCACGTGAAGTTATCTGGGAGCAGGCACTGATTGGCTAAACTGCAAGTCTGTCAAAAGAACTGAAATAAAGGGGCAGTTTGCAGAGGCTTAGATACAAGATATTCACAGAAGTTAAAAGTATATTATTATAACTGTGTTGGTTATGCAAAACTGGGGAATGGGTAAAGGGATTATCAATCTTTTAAAACTATAAAAATTCTGGTGTAGACTGTCCCTTTAATTACAGTCACTAACTTTAGATATGCTATGAGAATGAATGCAGTCAAATGGAAGTAAATCAGGAGAACACTGATTTAGGAGGCAGTGGAAAGTGTCAGAGGCACTTTCAGAAGAAGCAAAGAATTCAATTTCAGAGGAGATATATGTTTAAAGGGCTAATATAGTTAAGAAAAATTGCACGTTATAATTTGTTAAGAGCATGCCATTTTATCAGTAGCAACCCTGCAATGCTATGCATTTAACTCCCACAATGGGGTTAAACACATAGTTAAAGTACTGCTCGGGCTCCGCAGTGAACTGCTGGTCCAGAGTGTGTGATTCTCCACATCACATGTATATATGTTTCCTTATTCATTTTAAACACTCTACAACTGACTTAAAGGGACATTAAACACTTTGAGATTGTAATCTAAAATGATAAATCGTATAAATATTTAAAAAAAAGTATGCAATATACTTTCATTATTTATTTCGTTTCCTTTTCCTGTAATTAACTTTTCAGTTCCTGTTAGAAATGGAAGTGCTGCACACTCTAGTGACCTATTTAGACCTGTCTTCTAATTGGCCACAGAAGAGAAGGTAACTTAAGTTACAACATTCTTTTATAGACACTTATTTTGTCAATATTTAAACAGCTAATGAAAAAAACAAATTATGCTTACCTGATAATTTCATTTCCATCGTGGGGAGGAGAGTCCACTGCTTCATTCATTACTATTGGGAATTAAGAACCTGGCCACCAGGAGGAGGCACCCCTCCCACTCCCCTCATCCCCCATTCATTCTGCTGAGGGAACAAGGAACAGTAGGAGAAATATCAGGGTATAAATGGTGCCAGAAGATAAATTAAATTTAGGTCCGTCCATCGGAGATACGGGGGGAGCCGTGGACTCTCCTCCCCACGATGGAAAGGAAATTATCAGGTAAGCATAATTTATGTTTTCCATCTAAAGGGGAGGAGAGTCCACGACTTAATTCATTACTATTGAGAACATATACCCAAGCTCTAGAGGACACTGAATGAAACCGGGAGGGTAAAAGGCGTACCCTAATCTGAGGGCACCACAGCCTGTAGAACCTTTCTCCCAAAAGCCGCTTCCACAGAAGCAAAAACGTAATTTTTTTTAAAACCTTGTAAAAGTATGTAAGGAAGACCAAGTAGCCGCCCTACAAAGCTGCTCCATAGAAGCCTCATTTTTTAAGGCCCAAGACGAAGCCACCGCTCTAGTGGAATGAGCCGTGATCCTCTGAGGAGACTTATGTCCCGCTATCTCATAAGCCAAACGGATCAAACTCCTCAGCCAAAAAAAGACAAAGAAGTAGCAGAAGCCCTCTGACCCCTACGCTTCCCTGAATACACGACAAAAAGAGATGTAGATTGCCTGAAGTCATTTGTAGCCTGAAGATAGAATTTCAGGGCGCACGGACCACATCTAGATTATGACATAACCGCTCCTTCCAAGAAGAAGGGTTAGGACACAGAGAAGGAACAACTATTTCCTGATTAATGTTACGATTGGACACAACCTTAGGAAGAAACCTCAAGCCAGTGCGAAGAACAGCCTTATCTGTATGAAAAAACAGATAGATAAGGGGGCCCATGTTGCAAGGCCACCAGTTCAGATACTATGCGAGCTGATGCAATGGCCAACAGGAACAGAACCTTCCAGAACAGAACCTTAATGTCAAGAGAATGCATAGGCTCAAACGGAACCTGCTACAAAACCCTAAGGACCAAGTTTAAGCTCCATGGGGGAGCAGACTGCCTAAAGACAGGCCTGATTTGAGACAGAGCCTGAACAAAGGATTGAATGTCAGGGAGCTCAGCGAGTCTCCTATGCAACAAAACAAATAGTGCCGAAATCTGTCCCTTTAGGGAACTAGCGGCAAGACCCTTCTCTAAACCCTCTTGAAGAAAAGACAGAATTCTGGAAACTCTCACCTTGTGCCAAGGGTATCCATGTTTCTCACACCAGGCCAAGTAAGTCCTCCACACCATATGGTAGATGCGCAGAGTGACTGGCTTTCTTGCCTGAACTAGAGTATTAATCACACTTTCAGAAAGACCTCTCATGGCTAGGACTAAGCGTTCAATCTCCACGCAGTCAGCCTCAGAGAATCGAGATTTTGATGTTGGAAAGGACCCTGTTCCAGAAGATCCCTGCAACAGGGTAACCTCCAAAGCGGAGAGGATGACATCCCCACCAGATCCGCAAACCACATCCTCCGCTGCCACGAAGGAGCAATCAGAATGGTCGACGCTCTCTCCTGCTTTATGCGTGCCACTATATGAGGAAGAAGTGGTAAGGGAGGAAAAAAACATAATTTATCTAAGAACTTACCTGATAAATTCATTTATTTCATGAAGACAAACCCTTATCCAAACCATCCATGAGCTAGTGACGTATGGGATATACAATCCTACCAGGAGGGGCAAAGTTTCCCAAACCTCAAAATGCCTATAAATACACCCCTCACCACACGCACAATTCAGCTTAACGAATAGCCAAGTAGTGGGGTGATAAAGAAAGGAGTAAAAAGCAACAACAAAGGAATTTGGAAACAATTGTGCTTTATACAAAAAAAAATATAATAACCACCATAAAAAGGGTGGGCCTCATGGACTCTTGCCAATATGAAAGAAATGAATTTATCAGGTAAGTTCTTACATAAATTATGTTTTCTTTCATGTAATTGGCAAGAGTCCATGAGCTAGTGACGTATGGGATAGCAATACCCAAGATGTGGAACTCCACGCAAGAGTCACTAGAGAGGGAGGGATAAAATAAAAACAGCCATTTTTCTCTGAAAAAAATTAATCCACAAACCCAAATATAAGTTTATTCTCATGAATGAAAGGAAAAACTTAAAATATAAGCAGAAGAATCAAACTGAAACAGCTGCCTGAAGAACTTTTCTACCAAAAACTGCTTCCGAAGAGGCGAATACATAAAAACTGTAGAATTTAGTAAATGTGTGCAAAGAAGACCAAGTTGCTGCTTTGCAAATCTGAACAACTGAATCTTCATTCTTAAAAGCCCACGAAGTGGAGACTGATCTAGTAGAATGAGCAGTAATTCTCTGAGGCGGGGCTTGACCCGACTCCAAATAAGCTTGATAAATCAAACGCTTTAGCTACAATGCCAAGGAAACGGCAGAAGCCTTCTGACCTTTCCTAGAACCAGAAAAGATAACAAATAGACTAGAAGTCTTCCTGAAATCTTTAGTAGCTTCAACATAATATTTCAAAGCTCTTACCACATCCAAAGAATGTAAGGATCTCTCCAAAGTACTCTTAGGATTAGGACACAAGGAAGGGACAACATATGTTTTTAGAATTCACAACCTTAGGTAAGAATTGAAATGAAGTCTGCAAAACTGCCTTATCCTGATGAAAAATCAGAAAAGGAGATTCACAAGAAAGAGCAGATAATTCAGAAACTCTTCTAGCAGAAGAGATGGCCAAAAGGAACAACACTCTCGAAGAAGGTAGTTTAATGTCCAAAGAATGCATAGGCTCAAATGGAGGAGCCTGTAAAGCCTTCAAAACCAAATTAAAACTCCAAGGAGGAGAGATTGATTTAATGACAGGCTTGATACGAACCAAAGCCTGTACAAAACAGTGAATATCAGGAAGCTTAGCAATCTTTCTGTGAAATAAGACAGAAAGAGCAGAAATTTGTCCCTTCAAGGAACTTGCAGACAAACCCTTATCCAAACCATCCTGAAGAAACTGTAAAATTCTAGAAATTCTAAAAGAATGCTAAGAGAATTTATGAAAAGAACACCATGAAATATAAGTCTTCCAAACTCGATAATACATCTTTCTAAAAACAGATTTATGAGCCTGTAACATAGAATTAATCAATGAGTCAGAGAAACCTCTATGACTAAGCACTAGGCGTTCAATTTCCATACCTTCAAATTTAATGATTTGAGATCCTGATGGATAAACAGACCTTGAGATAGAAGGTCCGGCCTTAATGGAAGTGGCCAAGGCCTTAATGGAAGTGGCCAAGGTTGGCAACTGCACATTCGAACAAGATCTGTATAGTAAAACCTGTGAGACCATGCTGGAGCTACCAGCAACACAAACGATTGTTTCAAGATGATTTTGGAGATCACTCTTGGAAGAAGAACTAGAGGCGGGAAAATATAAGCAGGTTGGTAACACCAAGGAAGTGTCAACGCATCCACTGATTCCGCCTGACGATCCCTGGACGTGGACAGGTACCTTCTTGTTTAGATGAGAAGCCATCAGATCTATTTCTGGAAGACCCCACATCTGAACAATCTGAGAAAACACATCTGGATGGAGGGACCACTCCCCCGTATTTAAACTCTGACGGCTGACATAATCCGCTTCCCAATTGTCTAGGGGACTGAGTCCCACCGTGATTATTGACATATGCCACAGTTGTGATATTGTCTGTCTGAAAACAAATGAATGGTTCTCTCCTCAATAGAGGCCAAATCTGAAGAGGTCTGAAAATTGCACGGAGTTCCAAAACATTGATTGGTAATCTCGCCTCTTGAGATTTCCAAACCCCTTGTGCTATCAGACACACACAGCTCCCCAACCTGAAATACTCGCATCTGTTGTGATCACAGTCCAGGTTGGACGAACAAAAGAGGCCCCTAGAACTATACGATGGTGATCTAACCACCAAGTCAGAGAGAGTCGAACATTGGGATTTAAGGATATTAATTGTGATATCCTTGTATAATCCCTGAACCATTGATTCACCATACATAGCTGGAGAGGTCTCATATGAAAACGAGCAAAGGGGATCGCGTCCGATGCTGCAGTCATGAGACCTAAAACTTCCATGCACATAGCTACTGAAGGGAATGATTGAGACTGAAGGTTCAGACAAGATGAAACCAATTTTAATAGTCTCTCTTGTCTGTTAGAGACAGAGTCATGGACACTGAATCTATCTGGAAACATAAAAAGGTGACCCTTGTCTGAGGAATCAAGGAACCTTTTGGTAAATTGATCCTCCAACCATGTCTTTGAAGAAACACCACTAGTTGATTCGTGTGAGATTCAAAATTTTTAGATCCAGAACTGGTCTGAATGAATTTTCTTTCTTTGGGACAATGAATAGATTTGAATAAAACCCCAGACCCTGTTCCCGAAACGGAACTGGCATGATTACCCCTGAAAGCTCCAGGTCTGAAAAACACTTCAGGAAAGCCTGAGCCTTTACTGGATTTGCTGGGATGCGTGAGAGAAAATATCTTCCCACAGGAGGTCTTACTCTGAATCCTATTCGATACCCCTGAGAGACAATACTCAGAATCCATTGATTTTGGACAGAATTTGTCCAAACATCCTTGAAAAATCTTAATCTGCCCCCCACCAGCTGAGCTGGAATGAGGGCCGCACCTTCATGCGGACTTGGGGGCTGACTTTGGTTTCTTAAACGGCTTGGATTTATTACAATTTGAAGGTTTCCAATTGGAAACAGATTCCTTGGGGGAAGGATTAGGTTTCTGTTCCTTAATTTGTTGAAAGGAATGAAAACGATTAGAAGATTTAGATTTACCCTTAGGTCTTTTATCCTGAGGCAAAAAAACTCCCTTCCCCCAGTGACAGTTGAAATAATCGAATCCAACTGAGAACCAAATTATTTATTACCTTGGAAAGAAAGAGATAGCAATCTGGACTTAGAAGTCATGCCAGCATTCCAAGATTAAAGCCACAAAGCTCTTCTAGCTAAAATAGCTAAAGACATAGATTTAACATCAATTTTGATGATATCAAAACTGGCATCACAAATAAAATGATTAGCATGTTGAAGCAAGCGAACAATGCTAGACAAATCAGAATCAATTTCTTGTTGCGCTAAATTTTCCAACCAAAATGTTTATGCAGCTGCAACATCAGCCAAAGAAATTGCAGACCTGAGAAGATGACCAGAAAATAAATAGGCTTTCCTTAGATAAGATTTAAGTTTCCTATCTTCCATAGGAATAGTAGTACGTTTAGCAAAAGTAGAGATAGCCCCATAAACTTTGGGGATCTTTTCCCAAAACTCCAATGTAACTGCTGGCAAAGGATACCATTTTTTAAACCTTGAAGAAGGAATAAAAGAAGTACCAGGCCTATTCCATTCCTTAGAAATCATATCAGGAATAGAATCAGGAACTGGAAACACCTCTGGAGTAACCACAGGAGGTTTATAAACAGAATTTAAACAACTACTAGTCTTAATAACAAGAGGACAAGTTTTCCTCAATATCCAATGTAATCAACATCAATGTAATCAACAGTAGATTTGTCAGTGTCAATATCTGAGGAAGGATCTTCTGAATCAGATAGATCCTCATCAGAGGAGAATAATTCAGTATGTTGTTGGTCATACGAAATTTCATCAACTTTATGAGAAGTTTTAAAAGACCTTTTACGTTTATTAGAAGGTGGAATGGCAGACAAAGCCTTCTGAATAGAATCAGCAATACAATCTTTTAAATTCACAGGTATATCTTGTACATTAGATGTTGAAGGAATAGCAACAGGCAATGCACTATTACTGATGGACACATTCTCTGCATGCAAAAGCTTATGACAACTATTACAAACCACAGCTGGAGAAATAATCTCCACAAGTTTACAACAAAGCACTTAGCTTTGGTAGAACTGTTATCAGGCAGCAGGGTTCAAACAGTGATTTCTGAGACAGGATCAGATTGAGACATCTTGCAAATGTAAGAGAAAAAACAACATATAAAGCAAAATTATCAATTTCCTTATATGGCAGTTTCAGGAATGGGGAAAAAATGCTAACAGCATAGCCCTCTGATAGAGAAAAAAGGCAATAGGCATATAGGAATGGGGTTTTACGTAATAAAAATATTTGGTGCTAAGTATGACGCACAACACAAACAGAATTTTTTTTGGCGCTAACAACATTCGAAAATGACACACTCGCGTCATCAAAGACGCAACCTTGTGAAAGGACTCTGCGTCGACTAAGACGCCAGAAATTACGAATTTGCGTCATCGAACGTAACTCGTGCCAAAAAAACATAATTTATGCTTACCTGATAAATTTATTTCTCTTGTAGTGTGTTCAGTCCACGGGTCATCCATTACTTATGGGATATATTCTCCTTCCCAACAGGAAGTTGCAAGAGGATCACCCAAGCAGAGCTGCTATATAGCTCCTCCCCTCACATGTCATATCCAGTCATTCGACCAAAACAAGACGAGAAAGGAGAAACTATAAGGTGCAGTGGTGACTGGAGTAATAATTTTAAAATTTAGAACCTGCCTGAAAAAGACAGGGCGGGCCGTGGACTGAACACACTACAAGAGAAATAAATTTATCAGGTAAGCATAAATTATGTTTTCTCTTGTTAAGTGTGTTCAGTCCACGGGTCATCCATTACTTATGGGATACCAATACCAAAGCTAAGTACACGGATGATGGGAGGGACAAGGCAGGAACATTAAACAGAAGGAACCATTGCCTGTAGAACCTTTCTCCCAAAACCAGCCTCCGAAGAAGCGAAAGTGTCAAATCTGTAAAATTTGGAAAAAGTATGAAGTGAAGACCAAGTTGCAGCCTTGCAAATCTGTTCAACAGAAGCCCAGGTGGAAGCCACAGCTCTGGTGGAATGAGCTGTAATTCTTTCAGGAGGCTGCTGTCCAGCAGTCTCATAGGCTAAACGTATTATGCTACGGAGCCAAAAAGAGAGAGGTAGCCGAAGCCTTTTGACCTCTCCTCTGTCCAGAGTAAACGACAAACAGAGAAGAAGTTTGTCTAAAATCTTTAGTTGCCTGTAAGTAGAACTTCAGAGCACGGACCACGTCTAGATTATGCAAAAGACGTTCCTTCTTTGAAGAAGGATTAGGACATAATGATGGAACAACAATCTCTTGATTGATATTCCTGTTAGAAACAACCTTAGGTAAAAACCCAGGTTTAGTACGCAGAACTACCTTGTCTGAATGAAAGATCAGATAAGGAGAATCACAATGTAAGGCAGATAACTCAGAGACTCTTCGAGCCGAGGAAATAGCCATCAAAAACAAAACTTTCCAAGATAAAAGCTTAATATCAATGGAATGAAGGGGTTCAAACGGAACACCCTGAAGAACTTTAAGAACCAAGTTTAAGCTCCACGGAGGAGCAACAGCTTTAAACACAGGCTTAATTCTAGCCAAAGCCTGACAAAAGGCCTGGACGTCTGGATGCTCTGCCAGACGTTTGTGTAAAAGAATAGACAGAGCTGAAATCTGTCCCTTTAGCGAACTAGCGGATAAACCCTTTTCTAAACCCTCTTGTAGAAAAGCTAATATCCTAGGAATCCTAACCTTACTCCATGAGTAACTCTTGGATTCGCACCAATATAAATATTTACGCCATATCTTATGGTAAATTTTTCTTGTCACAGGTTTCCGAGCCTGTATTAATGTATCAATAACCGAATCCGAAAACCCACGCTTTGATAGAATCAAGCGTTCAATTTCCAGGCAGTCAGCCTCAGAGAAATCAGGTTTGGATGGTTGAAAGGACCCTGAATTAGAAGGTCCTGCCTCAGAGGAAGAGACCATGGTGGACAGGACGACATGTCCACTAGGTCTGCATACCAGGTCCTGCGTGGCCACGCAGGCGCAATCAGAATTACCGATGCCCTCTCCTGTTTGATCCTGGCAATCAGCCGAGGTAGCAACGGAAATGGTGGAAACACATAAGCTATGTTGAAAACCCAAGGGGCTGCAAATGCATCTACCAGCACCGCTCCCGGGTCCCTGGACCTGGATCCGTAACAAGGAAGCTTCGCGTTCTGGCGAGATGCCATGAGATCCAGATCCGGTTTGCCCCAACGATGAATCAGTTGAGCAAATACCTCCGGGTGAAGTTCCCACTCTCCCGGATGAAAAGTCTGGCGACTTAGGAAATCCGCCTCCCAGTTCTCTACGCCTGGGATGTGAATCGCTGACAGGTGGCAAGAGTGAGACTCTGCCCAGCGAATTATCTTCAAAACTTCCAACATCGCTAGGGAACTCCTGGTTCCCCCTTGATGATTGATGTAAGCCACAGTCGTGATATTGTCCGACTGAAATCTGATGAACCTCAGCTTTGCTAACTGAGGCCAAGCTAGAAGAGCATTGAATATTGCTCTTAATTCTAGAATGTTTATTGGGAGGAGTTTCATGATCCCTGAGCCTTCAGGCAATTCCAGACTGCTCCCCAGCCTAGAAGGCTGGCATCCGTTGTTACAATCGTCCAATCTGGCCTGCGAAAGGTCATTCCTTTGGACAGATGAACCGGTGACAACCACCAGAGAAGCGAATCTCTGGTCTCCTGGTCTAGATTTAGCAAAGGGGACAGATCTGAGTAATCCCCGTTCCATTGACTGAGCATGCATAGTTGCAGCGGTCTGAGATGCAGGCGCGCAAATGGCACTATGTCCATTTCTGCGACCATTAAGCTGAGCTACTGATGGGCTTGGAATGGAATGAAGGACACGGCAAGCATTGAGAATCTTTGATAACCTGGACTCCGTCAGGTAAATCTTCATCTCTACAGAATCTATAAGAGTCCCTAGAAAAGGAACCCTTGTGAGTGGTAACAGAGAACTCTTTTCCACGTTCACTTTCCACCCATGCGACCTCAGAAATGCTAGAACTATCTCTGTATGAGACTTTGCATTCTGAAAACTTGACGCTTGTATCAGAATGTCGTCTAGGTACGGAGCCACTGCTATGCCTTGTGGTCTTAGTACCGCCAGAAGTGAGCCCAGAACCTTCGTAAAAATTCTCGGGGCCGTGGCTAACCCGAAGGGAAGAGCCACAAACTGGTAATGCCTGTCTAGAAAGGCAAACCTCAGGTACCGATAATGATCTTTGTGAATCGGTATATGAAGGTAAGCATCCTTTAAGTCCACCGTGGTCATATATTGACCCTCTTGGATCATGGGTAGGATGGTTCCAATGGTTTCCATCTTGAACGATGGTACCCTTAGGAATTTGTTTAAGATCTTTAAGTCCAAGATTGGTCTGAAGGTTCCCTCTTTTTTGGGAACCACAAATAGATTTGAGTAAAATCCTTGTCCCTGTTCCGATCGCGGAACTGAGTGGATCACCCCCATGATTAAGAGGTCTTGTACACATTGTAGAAATGCCTCTCTCTTTACTAGGTTTGTCGATAACCTCGAAAGATGGAACCTCCCTTGTGGAGGAGAGGATTTGAAATCCAGAAGGTATCCCTGAGATATAATCTTTAACGTCCAGGGATCCTGCACATCTCTTGCCCAAGCCTGGGCAAAGAGAGAAAGTCTGCCCCCCACTAAATCCGTCTCTGGATAGGGGGCCCTGACTTCATGCTGTCTTAGGGGCGGGAGTAGGCTTTCTGGCCTGCTTGCCCTTGTTCCATGACTGGTTGCCTTTCCAACCTTGTCTGTAACGAGCAGTAGTTCCTTCCTGTTTTGGAGCGGAGGAAGTCGATGCTGCTCCTGCCTTGAAGTTACGAAAGGCACGAAAATTAGACTGTTTGGCCTTTGGTTTGGCCCTGTCCTGAGGAAGGGCGTGGCCCTTACCTCCCGTAATGTCAGCAATAATTTCCTTCAAGCCGGGCCCGAATAAGGTCTGCCCTTTGAAAGGAATGTTAAGTAGTTTAGACTTGGAAGTTACATCCGCTGACCAGGATTTAAGCCAGAGCGCTCTGCGCGCCTGTATGGCGAATCCGGAATTTTTAGCCGTAAGTTTGGTTAGATGTACTACGGCATCTCAAACAAACGCATTAGCTTGCTTAAGGGTTCTAACTTTGCTCAAGGCCTCATCCAACGGCTCTGTGCGAAACGCCTCTTCCAGAGACTCAAACCAGAATGCCGCTGCAGCCGTGACAGGCGCAATGCATGCAAGAGGCTGCAATATAAAACCCTGTTGAACAAACATTTTCTTAAGATAACCCTCTAATTTTTTATCCATTGGATCTGGGAAAGCACAGCTATCCTCCACCGGGATAGTGGTACGCTTGGCTAACGTAGAAACTACTCCCTCCACCTTAGGGACCGTCTGCCATAAGTCTCGTGTGGTGGCGTCTATAGGGAACATTTTTCTAAATATCGGGGGAGGGGAAAAAGACACACCGGGTCTATCCCACTCCTTACTTATAATTTCTGTAAGTCTTTTTGGTATAGGAAAAACGTCAGTACACACCGGTACCGCATAGTATCTATCCAACCTACACAATTTCTCTGGAATTGCCACCGTGTCGCAATCATTCAGAGCCGCTAATACCTCCCCTAGTAACACACGGAGGTTCTCAAGCTTAAATTTAAAATTTGAAATTTCTGAATCCGGTCTCCCCGGATCAGAACCGTCACCGACAGAATGAAGCTCACCGTCCTCATGTTCTGCAAATTGTGACGCAGTATCAGACATGGCTCTCGTGTCATCAGCGCGCTCTGTCCTTAACCCAGAGCTATCGCGTTTGCCCCTTAATTCGGGCATATTATATAATACTTCTTTCATAACATTAGCCATATCATGTAAAGTGATTTGTAAGGGCCTAGATGTACTAGGTGTCTCAATCCTACGCATCTCCCGAGCGGGAGACGCAGGTACTGACACGTGAGGAGAGTTAGGCGGCATAACTTCCCCCTCGTTGTCTGGTGATAGCTTCTTTATCGGTACGGATTGACTTTTATTCAAAGCAATATCAATACAATTGGTACACATCGTTCTATTGGGCTCCACATTGGCTTTTGAACATGATGAACAAACAGTTTCCTCTGAATCAGACATGTTTAAAACAGACTTAGCAATGAAAAAACTAACAAGCTTGGAAATCACTTTCAATAAGTTTTACAAGCAATATAAAAAACGCTGCAGCGCTTCAAAAATACAGATATAATTAAACAATTCTTAACAAGAAGTGTATTATTAGCAGAGGATTGCACCCATTAGCAAAAGGATGATTAACCCCTCGATACCCAAAACGGATAAAACAGATATCAATTAAGATTTAACGCTTTTAATCACAGTCAGCACACTGTCACAGATCTGCTGTGACTGATTACCTCCCTCACAAATGAAATGTGCAGACCCCTGAGCTCTCTAGAGACGTCCTGGATCAAGGAGGAAGAAGCAGAAAGACTGTGCAATAATTTTAACTGCGCAACAAGGCGCTAAAACAAGGGCCCTCCCACTCCAATCACAACAGTGGGAGCCCTGATATAACGGTTTCCATGCAGAAAAATATGTTAGCCAAGTGGAAAAAATCATGCCCAAAGCGATTTATCACCAAAGTACCTCACAAAAACGAATAACATGCCAGTAAACGTTTTATTAAAAAACAACATTTTTAAATGTCATGCAAAGCTATCACTAAGCCTGCTACCAGTCGCTACCACTGCAGAGAAGGCTTAAGTATTATTTCAGTGTTAACAGTATTTTCTCAGTCAAATTCTAGTCCCTAGAATATAACTCGACTGCGCATACATTTATCAGCCTGATACCAGTTGCTACTACTGCATTGAAGGCTGTACTTACATCATACGGTAACAGCAGTATTTTCTTAGTCAATTCCATTCCCAGAAAATAAAGTACTGCACATACCTCATTTGCGGAGGACCCCGCATGCTATTCCCAGTTTCTGAAGTTACCCCACTCCTCAGAATGTCGAGAACAGCCAGTGGATCTTAGTTACGCCTGCTAAGATCATGGATAAAAAACGCAGGCAGTTTCTTCTTCCAAATACTGCCTGAGATAGAAAAACAGCACACTCCGGTGCCATTTAAAATAAACTTTTGATTGAAGAATAGTTAAGTAAAAACTCCAGCTCCTCTCGCGACCTCCTTCTTTGTTGAGGGTTGCAAGAGAATGACTGGATATGACATGTGAGGGGAGGAGCTATATAGCAGCTCTGCTTGGGTGATCCTCTTGCAACTTCCTGTTGGGAAGGAGAATATATCCCATAAGTAATGGATGACCCGTGGACTGAACACACTTAACAAGAGAAATGGCGCAATATGCTTTGGCATTATGCGCCCTCGCGAACCTAATTTTGCCCGCAAATTAAAAAGAACACAGTCAATTGAAAAAAAGACTATACCCCAGGTAAGAAATTTTTTTTCCTAAAAAATGCATTTCCCAGATATGAAATGGACAGTCTGCAAAAGGAAATATACTTAAACCTGACTCATGGCAAAAATATGTACAATACATATGTTTAGAGCTTTATATAAATACATAAAATGCCAAACCATAACTGAGAGTGTCTTAAGTAATGAAAAACATACTTACCAAAAGACACCCATCCACATATAGCAGATAGCCAAACCAGTACTGAAACGGTTATCAGTAGCGGTAATGGAATATGAGAGTATATCGTCGATCTGAAAAGGGAGGTAGGAGATGAATCTGTACGACCGATAACAGAGAACCTATGAAATAGATCTACCATGAGGAAAACCATTGCATTCAATAGGCGATACTCCCTTCACATTCCTCTGACATTCACTGTACTCAGAGGAATCAGGCTTCAAAATGCTGAGAAGCGCATATCAACGTAGAAATCTTAACACAAATTTACTTCACCACCTCCATAGGAGGCAAAGTTTGTAAAACTGAATTGTGGGTGTGGTGAGGGGTGTATTTATAGGCATTTTGAGGTTTGGGAAACTTTTCCGCTCCTGGTAGGATTGTATATCCCATACGTCACTAACTCATGGATTCTTGCCAATTACATAAAAGAAATGTACGCTATATCAAACCCCCAAGGCACCGCTAATGCATCTATCAGCTCTGCCTGGGGGTTCCTCGACCCGCATCGGGGAAGTTTGCAATTGAGTCTGGACGTCATGAGATCTATCTCCGGCATCCCCCATCTGAGGCAAATCTCCGCAAACACCTCGGGGTGAAGAGACCATTCCCCCGGATGGAATGTTCGCCTGCTGAGGAAGTCCACTTCCCAGTTGTCCACACCTGGAATGTGGATCGCCAAAAGCAAGCAGTTGTGGGACTTCGCCCATTCCAGGATGCGAGACACCACCCTTATTGCGAGGGAACTCCTCGTACCCCCCCGATGGTTGATGTAAGCCAGCGAGGTAATGTTGTCCATCTGAAACCTTATGAAGTTGAACGCCCCCAGGTGGGGCCATGCCTTCAGAGCATTGTAGATCGCTCAAAGTTCCAGGATATTTATCCGTAAAAGGGACTCCAGCCGAGACCATTTTCCCTGTGCCATCCTGGCACCCCAGACAGCTCCCCATCCCGCCAGACTCGCATCCGTGGTCACAACCTCCCAGGACGGTCTCAAGAAGGATGTCCCCATGAGCAGTTGTTCCGGGCGGATCCACCAAGAGAGGGAGGTCCGAGTCCGCACATCCATGGATATCAGCTGTGACAGATCTGAATGATCAGCATTCCACTGCCTCAACATGCATAATTGAAAAGGCCTGAGATGAAACCTGGCAAATGGAATTGGAATGATGTATATGCTGGAGACCATTAGGCCGATCACCTCCATACATTGAGCCACTGAGGGCCTCTCTGAGGATAGAAGGGCCAGACAGGTGGACGCAAGCTTCCTGCGTCTTTGATCTGTGAGGAAAGTCTTCATGGACACAGAGTCTATGATCGTGCCCAGAAACTCCACCCTGGTGATGGGTACCAGGAAGCTCTTTCCAGAGTTTACCTTCCAACCGTGAGATTGAAGCAATAGGAGCAGAGTCCTTGAATGGTCCACTGCCAGACTGATGGACGGCGCCTGAACCAGGATGTTGTCCAGATAGGGCACCACCCCAATGCCCCTGGATCTGGCCACTGCAAGCAGAGCATCGAGGACCTTTGTGAAAACTCTCGGGGCCGTCACTAGGCCGAAAGGAAGGGCCACAAACTGGAAGTGCTGGTCCAGAAAAGCAAGTCTTAGGAACTTGAAGTGGTCCATGTGCATTGGAACATGAAGGTAGGAATCCTTCAAGTCTATTGTGGTCATGAACTGCCCCTCTTGAACTAGGGGCAAAATGGACCTGATCGTTTCTATTTTAAAAGATGGAATGGATAAACACAAAATTTATGCTTACCTGATAAATTTCTCTCTCTTGTGGTGTATCCAGTCCACGGGTTCATCCATTACTTGTGGGATATTCTCCTTCCCAACAGGAAGTTGCAAGAGGACACCCACAGCAGAGCTGTCTATATAGCTCCTCCCCTAACCCCCACCTCCAGTCATTCGACCGAAGACAAGTAAAAAAAAGGAGAAACTATAGGGTGCAGTGGTGACTGTAGTTTTAAAAATAAAAACACCTGCCTTAAAGTGACAGGGCGGGCCGTGGACTGGATACACCACAAGAGAAAGAAATTTACCAGGTAAGCATAAATTTTATTTTCTCTTGTAAGGTGTATCCAGTCCACAGGTTCAACCATTATTTGTGGGATACCAATACCAAAGCTTTAGGACACGGATGAAGGGAGGGACAAGGCAGGAACTTAAACGGAAGGCACCACTGCCTGTAAGACCTTTCTCCCAAAAATAGCCTCCGAAGAAGCAAAAGTATCAAATTTGTAAAATTTAGAAAAAGTATGATGGGAAGACCAAGTCGCCGCCTTACAAATCTGTTCAACAGAGGCCTCATTTTTAAAAGCCCATGTGGAAGCTACAGCTCTAGTAGAATGAGCTGTAATTCTTTCGGGAGGCTGCTGGCCAGCAGTCTCATAAGATAAACAGATTATGCTTCTCAGCCAAAAAGAAAGAGAAGTTGCCGAAGCCTTTTGGCCTCTTCTCCTTCCAGAGTAGACAACAAACAATGCAGATGTTTGACGAAAATCCTTAGTAGCTTGTAAATAAAACTTTAAAACACGAACCACGTCAAGATTGTGTAACAGATGTTCCTTCTTTGAAGAAGGATTAGGACACAGTGACGGAACAACAATTTCCTGATTGATATTCTTATTAGATACTACCTTAGGAAGAAACCCAGGTTTGGTACGCAAAACTACCTTATCTGCATGGAAGATCAGATAAGGGGAATCACACTGTAAGGCAGATAACTCTGAAACTCTTCGAGCCAAAGAGATAGCCACTAAGAACAGAACTTTCCAAGATAAAAGCTTGATATCTATGGAATGCAAAGGTTCAAACGGAACCCCTTGAAGAACTTTAAGAACTAAATTTAAACTCCATGGCGGAGCAGCAGGTTTAAACACAGGCTTGATTCTAACTAAAGCCTGACAAAACGCCTGTGCAAAAGAATAGACAGAGCAGAAATCTGTCCCTTTAAGGAACTAGCTGATAATCCCTTTTCCAATCCATCTTGGAGAAAATATAAAATCCTAGGAATCCTGACCTTACTCCATGAGAAACCCTTGGATTCACACCAATGAAGATATTTACACCAGATCTTATGATAGATTTTCCTGGTGACAGGCTTTCGAGCCTGAATCAAGGTATCAATCACCGACTCGGAGAAACCACGTTTTGATAAAATCAAGCGTTCAATCTCGCAGAGAAATTAGATTTGGATGTTTGAATGGACCTTGGAGTAGAAGGTCCTGACTCAGCGGCAGAGTCCATGGTGGAAAGGATGACATGTCCACCAGATCTGCATACCAAGTCCTGTGTGGCCACGCAGGTGCTATCAAAATCACTGAAGCTCTCTCCTGCTTGATCTTGGCAATCAGACGAGGGAGGAGAGGAAATGGTGGAAACACATAAGCCAGGCTGAAGGACCGGGGCACTGCTAGAGCATCTATCAGCGCTGCCTGGGGATCCCTTGACCTGGACCCGTAACAAGGAAGCTTGGCATTCTGCCGAGACACCATCAGATCCAGTTCTGGTTTGCCCCATAGTTGAATCAGATGGGCAAATACTTTCGGATGGAGCTCCCACTCCCCCGGATGAAAGGTCTGCCGACTTAGAAAGTCCGCCTCCCAGTTCTCTACTCCTGGGATATGGATAGCTGAGAGATGGCAAGAGTGAACCTCTGCCCATAGAATTGTCTTTGAAACCTCCATCATTGCCAGGGGACTCCTTGTTCCCCCCTGATGGTTGATATAGGCTACAGTCGTGATATTGTCCGACTGAAATCTGATGAACCTGGCCATAGCTAGTTGAGGCCAAGCCTGAAGAGCATTGAATATCGCTCTTAGTTCCAGAATGTTTATCAGAAGGAGGGCTTCCTCCTGAGTCCACGAACCCTGAGCCTTCAGGGAATTCCAGACTGCGCCCCAGCCCAGAAGGCTGGCATCTGTCGTCACTATAGTCCACTCTGGTCTGCGGAAACTCATTCCCCTGGACAGATGGACTCGAGATAACCACCAGAGAAGAGAATCCCTGGTCTCTTGATCCAGATTTAACAGAGGAGACAAATCTGTGTAGTCCCCATTCCACTGATTGAGCATGCAAAGTTGCAGTGGTCTGAGATGTAGGCGGGCAAACGGAACTATGTCTATTGCCGCTACCATTAGGCCAATCATTTCCATACACTGAGCCACTGACGGCCGAGAAGTGGAATGAAGAGCACGGCAGGAAGTTAGAAGCTTTGATATCCTGACCTTTGTCAGAAAAATGTTCATGTCTACTGAATCTATTAGAGTTCCTAGGAAGGAAACTCTTGTGAGAGGAGAGAGAGAACTCTTTTCTCTGTTCACTTTCCACCCGTGAGACCTCAGAAAGAACAATGTCCGTATGGGACTTGGCGATTTGAAAAGTCGATGCCTGGATTAGAATGTCATTTAGGTAAGGAGCCACTGCTATGCCCCGTGGCCTTAGAACCGCCAGAAGAGACCCTAGAACCTTCGTAAAGATTCTTGGCACCGTGGCTAACCCGAAGGGAAGAGCCACAAACTGGTAATGCCTGTCTAGGAAGGCAAACCTTAGGAACTGATGATGATCTCTGTGAATCGGAATGTGGAGATAAGCATCCTTTAAGTCCACGGTAGTCATATATTGACCCTCCTGGATCATAGGGAGGATGGTTCGGATTGTCTTCATTTTGAAGGATGGGACCCTGAGAAAACAGAATTTATGTTTACCTGATAAATTACTTTCTCCAACGGTGTGTCCGGTCCACGGCGTCATCCTTACTTGTGGGATATTCTCTTCCCCAACAGGAAATGGCAAAGAGCCCAGCAAAGCTGGTCACATGATCCCTCCTAGGCTCCGCCTACCCCAGTCATTCGACCGACGTTAAGGAGGAATATTTGCATAGGAGAAACCATATGTTACCGTGGTGACTGTAGTTAAAGAAAATAAATTATCAGACCTGATTAAAAAAACCAGGGCGGGCCGTGGACCGGACACACCGTTGGAGAAAGTAATTTATCAGGTAAACATAAATTCTGTTTTCTCCAACATAGGTGTGTCCGGTCCACGGCGTCATCCTTACTTGTGGGAACCAATACCAAAGCTTTAGGACACGGATGAAGGGAGGGAGCAAATCAGGTCACCTAAATGGAAGGCACCACGGCTTGCAAAACCTTTCTCCCAAAAATAGCCTCAGAAGAAGCAAAAGTATCAAATTTGTAAAATTTAGAAAAAGTGTGCAGTGAAGACCAAGTCGCTGCCTTACATATCTGATCCACAGAAGCCTCGTTCTTGAAGGCCCATGTGGAAGCCACAGCCCTAGTGGAGTGAGCTGTGATTCTTTCAGGAGGCTGCCGTCCGGCAGTCTCATAAGCCAATCGGATAATGCTTTTAATCCAGAAGGAGAGAGAGGTAGAAGTTGCTTTTTGACCTCTCCGTTTACCAGAATAAACAACAAACAAAGACAAAGTTTGTCTGAAATCCTTAGTAGCTGCTAAGTAAAATTTGAGAGCACGAACTACATCCAAGTTGTGCAACAAACGTTCCTTCTTTGAAACTGGATTAGGACACAAAGAAGGCACAACTATCTCCTGGTTAATGTTTTTGTTAGAAACAACTTTTGGAAGAAAACCAGGTTTAGTACGCAAAACCACCTTATCTGCATGGAACACCAGATAAGGAGAAGAACACTGCAGAGCAGATAATTCTGAAACTCTTCTAGCAGAAGAAATTGCAACCAAAAACAAAACTTTCCAAGATAATAACTTAATATCAACGGAATGTAAGGGTTCAAACGGAACCCCCTGAAGAACTGAAAGAACTAGGTTAAGACTCCAAGGAGGAGTCAAAATTTTGTAAACAGGCTTGATTCTAACCAGAGCCTGAACAAAGGCTAGAACATCTGGCACAGCTGCCAGCTTTTTGTAAAGTAACACAGACAAGGCAGAAATCTGTCCCATCAAGGAACTTGCAGATAATCCTTTTTCCAATCCTTCTCGAAGGAAGGATAGACTCTTAGGAATCTTAACCTTGTCCCAAGGGAATCCTGCAGATTCACACCAACAGATATACCAAATTATGTGGTAATTTTTCTGGTTACAGGCTTTCAGGCCTGAACAAGAGTATTAATAACAGAATCTGAGAACCCTCGCTTTGATAAGATCAAGCGTTCAATCTCCAAGCAGTCAGCTGGAGTGGGTCGAACGGACCTAGAACAAGAAGGTCACTCAAAGGTAGCTTCCATGGTGGAGCCGATGACATATTCACCAGATCTGCATACCAAGTCCTGCGTGGCCACGCAGGAGCTATCAAAATCACCGACGCCCTCTCCTGATTGATCCTGGCTACCAGCCTGGGGATGAGAGGAAACGGCGGGAACACATAAGCTAGTTTGAAGGTCCAAGGTGCTACTAGTGCATCCACTAGAGCCGCCTTGGGATCCCTGGATCTGTACCCGTAGTAAGGAACTCTGAAGTTCTGACGAGAGGCCATCAGATCCATGTCTGGAATGCCCCACGGTTGAGTGACTTGGGCAAAGATTTCCGGATGGAGTTCCCACTCCCCCGGATGCAATGTCTGACGACTCAGAAAATCCGCTTCCCAATTTTCCACTCCTGGGATGTGGATAGCAGACAGGTGGCAGGAGTGAGACTCCGCCCATAGAATGATTTTGGTCACTTCTTCCATCGCTAGGGAACTCCTTGTTCCCCCCTGATGGTTGATGTATGAACTTGGCCCTCGCTAGCTGAGGCCAAGCTTTGAGAGCATTGAATATCGCTCTCAGTTCCAGAATATTTATCGGTAGAAGAGATTCTACCCGAGACCAAAGACCCTGAGCTTTCAGGGATCCCCAGACCGCGCCCCAGCCCATCAGACTGGCGTCGGTCGTGACAATGACCCACTCTGGTCTGCGGAAGGTCATCCCTTGTGACAGGTTGTCCAGGGACAGCCACCAACGGAATGAGTCTCTGGTTCTCTGATTTGCTTGTATCTTCGGAGACAAGTCTGAATAGTCCCCATTCCACTGACTGAGCATGAACAGTTGTAATGGTCTTAGATGAATGCGCACAAAAGGAACTATGTCCATTGCCGCTACCATCAAACCTATCACTTCCATGCACTGCGCTATGGAAGGAAGAGGAACGGAATGAAGTATCCGACAAGAGTCTAGAAGTTTTGTTTTTCTGGCTTCTGTCAGAAAAATCCTCATTTCTAAGGAGTCTATTATAGTTCCCAAGAAGGGAACCCTCGTTGACGGAGATAGAGAACTCTTTTCCACGTTCACGTTCCATCCGTGAGATCTGAGAAAGGCCAGGACAATGTCCGTGTGAGCCTTTACTTGAGGAAGAGACGACGCTCGAATCAGAATGTCGTCCAAGTAAGGTACTACAGCAATGCCCCTTGGTCTTAGCACCGCCAGAAGGGACCCTAGTACCTATGAGAAAATCCTAGGAGCAGTGGCTAATCCGAAAGAAAAAGCCACGAACTGGAAATGCTTGTCCAGGAATGCAAACCTTAGGAACCGATGATGTTCCTTGTGGATAGGAATATGTAGATACGCATCCTTGAAATCCACCTTGGTCATGAATTGACCTTCCTGGATGGAAGGAAGAAGTGTTCGAATGGTTTCCATCTTGAACGATGGAACCTTGAGAAACTTGTTCAAGATCTTGAGATCTAAGATTGGTCTGAACGTTCCCTCTTTTTTGGGAACTATGAACAGATTGGAGTAGAACCCCATCCCTTGTTCTCCTAATGGAACAGGATGAATCACTCCCATTTTTAGCAGGTCTTCTACCCAATGTAAGAATGCCTGTCTTCTTATGTGGTCTGAAGACAACTGAGACCTGTGGAACCTCCCCCTTGGAGGAAGCCCCTTGAACTCCAGAGAATAACCTTGGGAGACTATTTCTAGCGCCCAAGGATCCAGAACATCTCTTTCCCAAGCCTGAGCGAAGAGAGAGAGTCTGCCCCCCCACCAGATCCGGTCCCGGATCGGGGGCCCGCATTTCATGCTGTCTTGGTAGCAGTGGCAGGTTTCCTGACCTGCTTTCCTTTGCTCCAGCCTTGCATAGGTCTCCAGGCTGGATTGGCTTGAGAAGTATTACCTTCCTGCTTAGAGGACGTAGCCCTTGGGGCTGATCCGTTTCTGCGAAAGGGACGAAACTTAGGTTTATTTTTGGTCTTGAAAAGACCTATCCTGAGGAAGGGCGTGGCCCTTGCCCCCAGTGATATCAGAGATAATCTCTTTCAAGTCAGGGCCAAAGAGTGTTTTCCCCTTGAAAGGAATGTCAAGCAATTTGTTCTTGGAAGACGCATCCGCTGCCCAAGATTTTAACCAAAGCGCTCTGCGCCACAATAGCAAACCCACATCAAACTAGAAACACGCGGCTGCAGTGACAGGGACAATGCATGCAATTGGTTGTAGAAGGGAACCTTGCTGAACAAACATCTTTAGCAGACCTTCTAATTTTTTATCCATAGGATCTTGGAAAGCACAACTATCTTCTATGGGTATAGTGGCGCGCTTGTGTAGAGTAGAAACCGCCCCCTCGACCTTGGGGACTGTCTGCCATCAGTCCTTTCTGGGGTCGACTATAGGAAAACAATTTTATAAATATGGGGGGAGGTACTAAAGGTATACCGGGCCTGTCCCATTCTTTACTAACAATGTACGCCACCCGCTTGGATATAGGAAAAGCTTCGGGGGGCCCCGGGGCCTCTAAGAACTTTTCCATTTTACATAGTGGTTCTGGAATGACCAGATAATCACAATCATCCAAATTGGATAACACCTCCTTAAGCAGAGCGCGGAGATGTTCCAACTTAAATTTAAAAGTAATCACATCAGGTTCAGCTTGTTGAGAAATGTTTCCTGAATCTGAAATTTCTCCCTCAGACAAAACCTCCCTGGCCCCCTCAGACTGGTGTAGGGGCCCTTCAGAAACCATATCATCAGCGTTCTCATGCTCTACAGAATTTTCTAAAACAGAGCAGTCGCGCTTTCGCTGATAAGTGGGCATATTGGCTAAAATGTTTTTGATAGAATTATCCATTACAGCTGTTAAACACTAAAAAACTCTAAGCCATCTCCGTGGAGATGTTGCCTGTACAACGGCAAAGAGAATGACTGGGGTAGGCGGAGCCTAGGAGGGATCATGTGACCAGCTTTGCTGGGCTCTTTGCCATTTCCTGTTGGGGAAGAGAATATCCCACAAGTAAGGATGACGCCGTGGACCGGACACACCTATGTTGGAGAAATTTGTTTAGGATCTTGAGATCCAAGATTGGTCTAAAAGTTCCCTCTTTTTTGGGAACTATAAACAGGTTTGAATAGAAACCCTGACCCTGTTCCTCCCTTGGAACTGGGTGGATCACTCCCATAACCAGTAGGTCTTGAACGCAACGTAAGAATGCCTCTCTTTATCTGGTTTGCAGATAGTTGTGAGAGATGAAATCTCCCATTTGGAGATGAACCTTTGAATTCCAGAAGATATCCCTGGGAAACAATCTCTAGAGCCCAGGGATCCTGGACGTCTCTTGCCCAAGCCTGGGCGAAGAGAGAAAGTCTGCCCCCGACTAGATCCCTTCCCGGATCGGGGTCTACTCCTTCATGCTGTCTTAAGAGGCAGCAGCAGGTTTTTGGCCTGCTTCCCCTTGTTCCAAGCCTGGTTAGGTCTCCAGACTGGTTTGGACTGGGCGAAATTTCCCTCTTGTTTTGTATTAGAGGAAGCTGAAGCTGCGCCACTCTTGAAGTTTTGAAAGGAACGAAAATTATTCTGTTTGGTCCTTAACTTATTAGACCTATCCTGAGGAAGGGCGTGACCTATTCCTCCAGTAATGTCAGAGATGATCTCCTTCAGGCCAGGCCCGAATAGGGTCTGTCCCTTGAAGGGGATGTTAAGAAGTTTAGACTTTGAAGTAACGTCTGCTGACCAGGACTTAAGCCATAGCGCCCTACGCGCCAGAATGGCAAAACCTGAATTCATAGCAGTTAGCTTGGCTAAATCAAAAACAGCGTCAGAAATAAAGGAATTAGCTAACTTAAGAGCTTTAATCCTGTCTAAAATATCATCTAACGGGGTCTCCACCTGTAGAGCCTCCTCAAGAGACTCAAACCAAAACGCTGCTGCAGCAGTAACTGGGGCAATGCATGCAAGAGGCTGGAGAATAAAACCTTGATGTATAAAAAATTTTTTTAAGGAGACCCTCCAATTTTTTATCCATAGGATCTAGGAAAGCACATCTGTCCTCGACGGGGATGGTTGTACGCTTAGCTAGGGTAGAGACTGCTCCCTCTACCTTAGGGACCGTCTGCCACGAGTCCCGTATGGAGGCATCTATGGGAAACATCTTTTTAAAAGGAGGAGGGGGAGAGAACGGCACACCTGGTCTATCCCATTCCTTAGTAATAATTTCCGAAAATATCTTAGGGACTGGAAAAACATCAGTGTAAACAGGCACTGCGAAGTATTTGTCCATCTTACACAATTTCTCTGGAACTGCAATGGGTTCACACTCGTCAAGAGTCGCTAAAACCTCCCTAAGCAATAAGCAGAGTTGTTCAAGCTTAAATTTAAACGCTGTCATTTCAGAATCAGAATCAAGCAACGCCTTCCCTGAGTCTGAAATGTCACCCACAGATAGAAGCTCACCTGCCTCGGCTTCTGAGTATTGTGAGGGTATATCGGACACAGGTATTAAAGCGTCAGAAAGGTCTGTATTAGTTCTAGCCCCAGAGCTGTCTCGCTTTCCTTGTAACCCTGGCAGTTTGGACAATACCTCTGAGAGGGTAGCATTCATAACTGCCGCCATGTCCTGTAAGGTAAAAGAATTAGACACGCTAGATGTACTTGGCGTCACTTGAGCGGGAGTTATAGTTGTTCTGACACATGGGGAGAGCTAGATGGCATAATCTCCCTTTTTTCAGTCACAGAATCCTCTGGAGATAAATCTTTAAGCGCCATAATATAGTCTTTATACTTTATAGAAATTTCAGTACATTTGGTACACATTCTAAGAGGGGGTTCCACAATGGCTTCCAAACATATTGAACAAGGAGTTTCCTCTATGTCAGACATGTTTAACAGACTAGTAATGAGACACGCAAGCTTGGAAAACACTTTAATAAAGGTGAAACAGCAATTAAACAAAAACGTTACTGTGCCTTTAAGAGAAAAAAACTAGCACTTAAACTGCAAAACAGTGTAAAAATATAGTAAAGTCTTTGAAATTTTAACAGTGTGTGTAAGGGACTAAAGCAACATTGCAACCACTTGCAAATGGATGATTAACCCCTTAGGCCCCAAACCGGATTTAAAAAACTGCCCTCAAATACGATTTTGTGCAGAAATAAACCCTTTGTAATGGTCCTCAGATGCCAGAGGACTCATCTAGGGAAGCTGGATGTCTCAGTCTGAAGGAAAACTGTGCATCTAGAGCGTGAAAATAGGCCCCTCCCACCATGTACTGGATGTCAGAGGGGCCTTAAGAAAATACTCCTAGGAGTATCTAACTAGCAATGTGGAAACTAGGCCCCAAATAAAGACTTATCTCCCTCAGAGAAAAAAACGTCCTATTTATGAAACATGTAAAACGTTTTGTCACTAAGTAATATGAGTATTAACATGAGTATTACCCTGTTTTGTAAGCATGATCCCAGTCGCTGTTAAATCACTGCATCTAGCTTACCTCAAATACACAAGGCTCTGTCAGCATTTTCTAGAACTTTTTCATCTCTCTAGAAATAAAAATACTGAACATACCTCAAAGCAGGTAATCTGCAGACCGTTCCCCCAACTGAAGTTTTCCCATACTCTTCAGTTATGTGTGAGAACAGCAATGGACCTTAGTTACAAACCGCTAAGATCATCAAACCTCCAGGCAGAATTCTTCTTCTAATTTCTGCCTGAGAGTAAAACAGTACAACGCCGGTACCGTTTAAAAATAAACTCTTGATTGAAGGTAAAACTACACTAAGTCACCACATATCTCTTGATACTTCCTATCTTGTCGAGAGTTGCAAGAGAATGACTGGAGGTTGGGGTTAGGGGAGGAGCTATATAGACAGCTCTGCTGTGGGTGTCCTCTTGCAACTTCCTGTTGGGAAGGAGAATATCCCACAAGTAATGGATGAGCCCGTGGACTGGATACACCTTACAAGAGAAAACTTGTTTAAACATTTCCAATCCAAAATTGGGCAGAACGTGCCCTCCTTTTTTGGAACTACGAACAGATTTGAAAAATACCCTAGACCCCTTTCTGCAAGGGGTACTGGTACGATAACACCTAGAGAGGAAAGATCCCTCACACATCCTAGAAAGGCCTCTTTCTTTTCCAGCCTCGATGACAGGTTTGACACGAGGAATCTGACCCTGGGTGGAAAGGACTTGACCCTGTAACCCTGGGAGATAGCCTCCAGAACCCAGGGGTCCTGAACATCCTGCAACCAGGCTTCGGAGAATAGAGATAACCTGCCCCCTACTCGGTCCGTAAACCTGTTGGGGGCTGCCCCTTCATGCCAACTTGGTCTTGGCAGGCTTCTTGTTCTGTTTGGACTTGTTCCAAGACTGAGCAGATTTCCAAGTTCCCTTGGATTGGTCCACTTTCGCGGCGGGCTGCTGGCGCTGGACCCTTTCTAGACGAAAGGGACGAAAAGTAGATCCTTTAGGTTTAGATTTGTTATGTTGGGGTAGGAAGGCACCCTTGCCCCCCCGTAACCGTGGATATGATCGAATCCAGGCCTGGACCGAACAAAATCTTTCCTTTAAAAGGCAGGGATAGCAATCTCCATTTAGAGGTCATATCCGCCGACCAAGATTTTAGCCACAAGGCTCTGCTTGCTAAAACCGAAAATACCTGACACCTTAGCATTCTGGCGAATAATCTGCATATTGGCGTCGTAAATTAAAGGATTGGCTACCTTCAAAGCCTTAATCTTTTCCTGCACCTCTTCGAAAGAGGGCTCACCCTCAATCATTTCACACAGGGAATCACACCAATATGACGCAGCTCCAGTAACCGCGGCAACGGATGCTGCCGGCTGAAAAACAAACCCGTGTGCTGAAACATCTTTCTCAGCATGTTCTCCAACTTTTTATCCATGGGCTCCTTGGACGAACTATCCACTAGGGGAATAGTCGTTCGCTTAGCGAGCGTGGAGATAGCCCCATCCACCCACCCTAGGAATGGTCCCCCACAGCTCAAACTGAGCCTCCAGAACGGGGAAAAGTTTCTTAAAGGACGAGGAAGAGGAAAAGGAAGAACCTAATCGAGCCCATTCGTTCTTGATAATTTTAGCCATCTTTATAGGAACCAGGAAGGTCTGGGGTACCACCCTGTCCTTATAGACCTTATCTATCTTAGGGATAAAAGGTTCCTCTGGATGCTTCTGCTCCTGAACCTCCAGAGTAGCAAGCACTTGCTTTAGTAAAAAGCGCAAATCCTCCATTTTAAACCTATAGCCAGGCTCCTCTGCAAGAGCTTTAGATGACGTGGATTCCGATCCAGAAGGGGCCCCCTCCGAAGAAGCAACAGTCGGACCCCGGGGCACTGCATGTGCAATAGGAGACTTAACTCGGGAATGCACCTCAGAGGTGGACGGCTCAGTGGTACTAGACATTCTTTTAGTCTTATATGCCTCAACCCTCTCAAGGCATGTGGAACATAATTAGGCAGGCTGGTCTACCGGAACCTCACAATAAACACAGGTATGAGACTTTAAAAGGGAGTACCCTCTAACGCGTCAGATTCCTCCATAGATTGCGCTCATATTAGAATAAAAGAGAAAATAACATAACAGGCACCTTTAAAACCTCCAATGGCCGGGGCACTCACCACCTCCTATGACTCTAGCTACAGAAACTGCTTTGTCTCCTCTGTCGCAGATCAGACCGGAAGTGAAGAAGCTCTACCCGGTCACACAGGTGCCTCACAGGACCACCCCTGTCTAAAGGAGAAAACGTGCCAAAAAAAGAGTCTGCGCAATAACTCCCGGAAAAAGAACCTGATAGTTCCAAGCATTGCAAGAGCCTTATCCCACACAAGCGCAGCAATGACACAAACAATATCATGTATAAACCCCCCCCTGTTCAATAATCCCCCTACCAGGAATATTAACCAATGATTCTGTAATGATAAAAGGCGCCACACTGTGACCCTGTCTTCTATGTTAACATTGTGTATAAAATGAAACAATCTTACCAGAATCCACGCCGTGGAGCAGGAACACGGCCCTTCAAGTGTGACAGGTCATAGCAGCGCTCCTGACATGGACTTGAGAGAGAAGAAAGCAGTCTGCGAAGCTCATCAACGCCGATTGCTGTAGGAGCTGTTAATATGAGTCGGGATGGTTTCGCAAAAAAAGAGACTCTCCCTGCGTCTCCAGATCTAGCTTTCACCCAAGCCCTCACTGAGAAGCCTTGTAGGGCTACTTAAAACTCCGGTCCCATTGCAAAGAGTAATACCCTCCATAAGAGACCTCCGAATCTTCGGCACCTCTCTGCCACCTCCTGTGACGAAAGGCAAAGAATGACTGGGGGATGAAGGGAGTGGGAGGGGTATTTTTTGGCTGGGGTGTCTTTGCCTCCTCCTGGTGGCCAGGTTCTTAATTCCCAATAATAATGAATGAAGCCGTGGACTCTCCTCCCCTTTAGATGGAAATAAAAAATACATCTACATGTTATTCTCAGACAAATCTTTTCTTTGACTGCATCATTCTATCTAGTAGCATTTATTTAGTGTTTAATGTCACATTAAGACATGAGAGATTAAGATTTTTACTCTGAAACCTATAGAGAATGAAAATGACTGGTTATGACTAGAAGTATATCAATAACGGTGGAGGTTCATGAATCTGAGTAAGTATAGTAACTTTTGTAAAATATTTCATATGCGCCACAATATAACTTATCTAAGGGGGATCTGTCAACATTCTGATTCAAATAAACTGGGCATAATATTATTTACATTTTATAACCCTGTGTGAAGTATTGCATCCTACATATATTGTAGATATTTCAAAGAATGTTCACAAACTTAGAGATTCACAGATTTTAAAACTTGCTGGAAAGTTCTGTTTTTTTTTAGTAACCTAAAGCATACAACAGTACTTTACCTTAGCAATGATTTTTTTGCTGGCAGGGCATCCATACACCTGATGCACTTCAAGTCCAAGCTAGAGAACGCTCCAGAGGAGGTCTGGCTTTCTTCTCTATTTGTAATTCAACTGACAGATTTCAGGAGTTGCAGTTTTATCTCTGCCCTCAAAACAATTTCGTGCACAGCAGTATAATGAAAAATGTATGATTTTTTTGTTTTCTACAGCAATGAGGGGATGGTGTTCATTACTGAGATGGAAGAATGTTGTGCGCATTCTTCTGTGTGTGACTAGTTCCTAATGACAACTGCAACACGACTGCTGTGATAAAAATGTCTAATATTTAGATACGATTTAAGAAGTTTTTGTTTCAGCTGAGAAAAAGGCTTATAAAGCAGAAGCTTAATAAAAAATATGAAAGAAAAACAATTTTATGGCAGGGATTATGGAAAGCAGCTTGATACTCCTTGCAAACATTACAGAGGAAAAATATATATCAAGTAACACATAAGTGTAAATACTTTTGGACATGATTCACTTGCCCGGATAAAATAGGGATGTGTTTAGAAAACCATATACTCTTAGACCATTTACTCACTTTTACTTGTATATTATTTTTTTAAATGAATTTGTAATTCTAACTCCACAAACAAAATGCATACGGATTCAAAGCAAAATGACATTTAAAGGGATATTAAATGTTCTTCTGTGATTCAGACAGAGCATACAATTTAAAAAAAAATCCAATTTACTCCTATTATCAAATTTGCTTTGTTACCATGATATTCTGTGTTGGAGAGATACCTAGGTAGGCATCTGGAGCGTTACATGGCAGGAAATAGTGCTGCAATCTAGGGCTCTTGCAAATGGATACCATATAGGGCTCCAGAAATGTGTTGGCTTCTAAACATAAGTCCCTGCTTTACAACCAAAGATACCAAGAAATTGAAGAAAAATTAATAGGAGTACATTAGAAAGTTGTTAAAATTTGCAAGCTCTATCTGAATCATGAAATAAAAATGTTGGGTTTCATGTCCCTTCAAAGGGATAGTAAAATCCAAATTAAATGTTGATGATTCAGATAGGACATGCCATTTTAAACAACTTTATCATTTACTTTTATCTTCAAATTTGCTTTGTTCTCTTGGTATTCTTTTGTGAAAGCTAAACCTAAGTAGGCTCATATGCTAATTTCTAAGCCCTTAAAGGCCGCCTCTTATCTGAATGCATTTCACCATTTTTCACAGCTAGAGGGCATTAGTTCAAGTGTTTCATATAAATAACATTGTGCTCATGCACGTGGGGTTATAGCAGAGTGAGCACTAATTGCTTTAAATGCAAGTCTGTCAAAAGATAAGGAGGCAGTCAGCAGAAGCTTAGATACAACGTAATTATAGAGGTAAAAAGGTATATTTCTATAACAGTGTTAGTTATGCAAAACTGGGGAATGGTAACTAAAGGGATTATCTATATTTTTAAACAATAATATTTTGAAGTTTACTATCCCTTTAAGTGCAAATATTAAAAGCAAAAGAAGAATGAACAATGCACCATATAGGTAATGTATTAATATAAAAACATAATTTATGCTTACCTGATAAATTCCTTTCTTCTGTTGTGTGATCAGTCCACGGGTCATCATTACTTCTGGGATATAACTCCTCCCCAACAGGAAATGCAAGAGGATTCACCCAGCAGAGCTGCATATAGCTCCTCCCCTCTACGTCAGTCCCAGTCATTCGACCAAGAATCAACGAGAAAGGAGTAACCAAGGGTGAAGTGGTGACTGGAGTATAATTTAAAAAATATTTACCTGCCTTAAAACAGGGCGGGCCGTGGACTGATCACACAACAGAAGAAAGGAATTTATCAGGTAAGCATAAATTATGTTTTCTTCTGTTATGTGTGATCAGTCCACGGGTCATCATTACTTCTGGGATACCAATACCAAAGCAAAAGTACACGGATGACGGGAGGGATAGGCAGGCTCATTATACAGAAGGAACCACTGCCTGAAGAACCTTTCTCCCAAAAATAGCCTCCGAAGAAGCAAAAGTGTCAAATTTGTAAAATTTGGAAAAAGTATGAAGCGAAGACCAAGTTGCAGCCTTGCAAATCTGTTCAACAGAGGCCTCATTCTTAAAGGCCCAAGTGGAAGCCACAGCTCTAGTGGAGTGGGCTGTAATTCTTTCAGGAGGCTGCTGTCCAGCAGTCTCATAGGCTAAACGTATTATGCTACGAAGCCAAAAAGAGAGAGAGGTAGCAGAAGCTTTTTGACCTCTCCTCTGTCCAGAATAAACGACAAACAGGGAAGAAGTTTGGCGAAAATCTTTAGTTGCCTGCAAGTAGAACTTGAGGGCACGAACTACATCCAGATTGTGTAGAAGACGTTCCTTCTTTGAAGAAGGATTTGGACACAAGGATGGAACAACAATCTCTTGATTGATATTCCTGTTAGTGACTACCTTAGGTAAGAACCCAGGTTTAGTACGCAGAACTACCTTGTCTGAGTGAAAAATCAGATAAGGAGAATCACAATGTAAGGCTGATAACTCAGAGACTCTTCGAGCCGAGGAAATAGCCATTAAAAACAGAACTTTCCAAGATAACAATTTTATATCAATGGAATGAAGGGGTTCAAACGGAACACCTTGTAAAACGTTAAGAACTAAGTTTAAACTCCATGGCGGAGCAACAGCTTTAAACACAGGCTTGATCCTAGCTAAAGCCTGACAAAAAGCCTGGACGTCTGGATTTTCTGACAGACGCCTGTGTAACAAGATGGACAGAGCTGAAATCTGTCCCTTTAATGAACTAGCTGATAAACCCTTTTCTAAACCTTCTTGTAGAAAAGACAATATCCTAGCGATCCTAACCTTACTCCAGGAGTAACCTTTGGATTCGCACCAGTATAGGTATTTACGCCATATTTTATGGTAAATCCTTCTGGTAACAGGCTTCCTAGCCTGTATCAGGGTATCAATAACCGACTCAGAAAAACCACGTTTTGATAAAATCAAGCGTTCAATTTCCAAGCAGTCAGCTTCAGAGAAGTTAGATTTTGATGTTTGAATGGACCCTGTATCAGAAGGTCCTGTCTTAGAGGTAGAGACCAAGGCGGACAGGATGACATGTCCACTAGATCTGCATACCAAGTCCTGCGTGGCCATGCAGGCGCTATTAGAATCACTGATGCTCTCTCCTGTTTGATTTTGGCAATCAATCGAGGAAGCAGCGGGAAGGGTGGAAACACATAAGCCATCCCGAAGTTCCAAGGTGCTGTCAAAGCATCTATCAGAACCGCTCCCGGATCCCTGGATCTGGACCCGTAGTGAGGAAGTTTGGCGTTCTGGCGAGACGCCATGAGATCTATCTCTGGTTTGCCCCAACGTCGAAGTATTTGGGCAAAGACCTCCGGATGAAGTTCCCACTCCCCCGGATGAAAAGTCTGGCGACTCAAGAAATCCGCCTCCCAGTTCTCCACTCCCGGGATGTGGATTGCTGACAGGTGGCAAGAGTGAGACTCTGCCCAGCGAATTATCTTTGATACTTCCATCATTGCTAGGGAGCTTCTTGTCCCTCCCTGATGGTTGATGTAAGCTACAGTCGTGATGTTGTCCGACTGAAACCTGATGAACCCCCGAGTTGTTAATTGGGGCCAAGCCAGAAGGGCATTGAGAACTGCTCTCAATTCCAGAATGTTTATTGGAAGGAGACTCTCCTCCTGATTCCATAGTCCCTGAGCCTTCAGAGAATTCCAGACAGCGCCCCAACCTAGTAGGCTGGCGTCTGTTGTTACAATTGTCCAGTCTGGCCTGCTGAATGGCATCCCCCTGGACAGGTGTGGCCGATAAAGCCACCATAGAAGAGAATTTCTGGTCTCTTGATTCAGATTCAGAGTAGGGGACAAATCTGAGTAATCCCCATTCCACTGACTTAGCATGCACAATTGCAGCGGTCTGAGGTGTAGGCGTGCAAAAGGTACTATGTCCATTGCCGCTACCATTAAGCCGATCACCTCCATGCATTGAGCTACTGACGGGTGTTGAATGGAATGAAGGACACGGCATGCATTTTGAAGCTTTGTTAACCTGTCTTCTGTCAGGTAAATCTTCATTTCTACAGAATCTATAAGAGTCCCCAAGAATGGAACTCTTGTGAGAGGAAAAAGAGAACTCTTCTTTTCGTTCACTTTCCATCCATGCGACCTTAGAAATGCCAGAACTAACTCTGTATGAGACTTGGCAGTCTGAAAGCTTGAAGCTTGTATTAGAATGTCGTCTAGGTACGGAGCTACCGAAATCCCTCGCGGTCTTAGTACCGCCAGAAGGGCACCCAGAACCTTTGTGAAGATTCTTGGAGCCGTAGCCAATCCGAATGGAAGAGCTACAAACTGGTAGTGCCTGTCTAAGAAGGCAAACCTTAGATACCGGTGATGATCTTTGTGGATCGGTATGTGAAGGTAAGCATCTTTTAAATCCACTGTGGTCATGTACTGACCCTTTTGGATCATGGGTAAGATTGTCCGAATAGTTTCCATTTTGAAGGATGGAACTCTTAGGAATTTGTTTAGAATCTTTAAATCTAAGATTGGCCTGAAAGTTCCCTCTTTTTTGGGAACCACAAACAGGTTTGAGTAGAACCCTTGTCCTTGTTCCGACCGCGGAACCGGATGGATCACTCCCATTAATAACAGATCTTGTACACAGCGTAGAAACGCCTCTTTCTTTATCTGGTTTGTTGACAACCTTGACAGATGAAATCTCCCTCCTGGGGGAGATAATTTGAAGTCTAGAAGGAATCCCTGAGATATGATCTCTAGTGCCCAGGGATCCTGAACATCTCTTGCCCAGGCCTGGGCGAAGAGAGAAAGTCTGCCCCCCACTAGATCCGGTCCCGGATCGGGGGCTTTCGATTCATGCTGTCTTTGGGGCAGCAGCAGGTTTCCTGGCCTGCTTGCTCTTGTTCCAGGACTGGTTAGGCTTCCAGCCTTGCCTGTAACGAGCAACAGCTCCCTCCTGTTTTGGTGCAGTGGAGGTTGATGCTGCTCCTGTTTTGAAATTCTGAAAGGGACGAAAATTAGACTGTCTAGCCTTAGCTTTGGCTTTGTCTTGAGGTAGGGCATGGCCCTTACCTCCTGTAATGTCAGCGATAATTTCTTTCAAACCGGGCCCAAATAAAGACTGCCCCTTGAAAGGTATATTAAGTAATTTGGACTTAGAAGTAACATCGGCTGACCAGGATTTTAGCCACAGCGCCCTACGTGCCTGTATGGCGAATCCTGAGTTCTTAGCCGTAAGTTTGGTTAAATGTACTACGGCCTCCGAAATGAAAGAATTAGCTAGTTTAAGGACTCTAAGCCTGTCCGTAATGTCGTCTAGCGTAGATGAACTAAGGTTCTCTTCCAGAGACTCAATCCAAAATGCTGCCGCAGCCGTAATCGGCGCGATACATGCAAGGGGTTGCAATATAAAACCTTGTTGAACAAACATTTTCTTAAGGTAACCCTCTAATTTTTTATCCATTGGATCTGAAAAAGCACAGCTATCCTCCACCGGGATAGTGGTACGCTTAGCTAAAGTAGAAACTGCTCCCTCCACCTTAGGGACCGTTTGCCATAAGTCCCGAGTGGTGGCGTCTATTGGAAACATCTTTCTAAATATTGGAGGGGGTGAGAACGGCACACCGGGTCTATCCCACTCCTTAGTAACAATTTCAGTTAGCCTCTTAGGTATAGGAAAAACGTCAGTACTCGCTGGTACCGCAAAGTATTTATCCAACCTACACAGTTTCTCTGGTATTGCAACGGTGTTACAATCATTAAGAGCTGCTAAGACCTCCCCTAGTAATACACGGAGGTTTTCCAATTTAAATTTAAAATTTGAAATATCTGAATCCAATCTGTTTGGATCAGAACCGTCACCCACAGAATGAAGCTCTCCGTCCTCATGCTCTGCGAGCTGTGACGCAGTATCAGACATGGCCCTAGTATTGTCAGCGCACTCTGTTCTCACCCCAGAGTGATCACGCTTGCCTCTTAGTTCTGGTAATTTAGACAAAACTTCAGTCATAACAGTAGCCATATCTTGTAATGTTATCTGTAATGGCCGCCCAGATGTACTAGGCGCTATAATATCACGCACCTCCCGGGCGGGAGATGCAGGTACTGCCGCGTGAGGCGAGTTAGTCGGCATAACTCTCCCCTCGCTGTTTGGTGAAATTTGTTCACATTGTACAGATTGACTTTTATTTAAAGTAGCATCAATACAGTTAGTACATAAATTTCTATTGAGCTCCACCTTGGCATTGGAACAAATGACACAGATATCTTCCTCTGAGTCAGACATGTTTAACACACTAGCAAAAAAACTTACAACTTGGTTATAATCCTTTTTAGCAAAAACGTACTGTGCCTCAAAGAGGTACTAAACGATTAAATGACAGTTGAAATAATGAACTGAAAAACAGTTATAGCATCAAACTTTAAAACAACACAACTTTTAGCAAAGGTTTGTTCCCATTAGTAAAATAACAATAATTAAATTTGACATAAAAAATACAAAGCAACGATTTTATTCACAGTCACTATAAGAATTCTCACAGCTCTGCTGAGAGAATTTACCTCCCTTCAAAGAAGTTTGAAGACCCCTGAGATCTGTCAGAGATGAACCGGATCATGCAGAAAATATAAAAGTAACTGACTGGAATTTTTTGATGCGTAGCAAAGAGCGCCAAAAACGGCCCCTCCCTCTCCCACACAGCAGTGAAGAGAAACGAAACTGTCACAAATAAAAGCAAAAAAGGCTGCCAAGTGGAAAATAATGCCCAAATATTTATTCACACAGTACCTCAGCAATGTAAACGATTCTACATTCCAGCAAAAACGTTTAACATGATAAATAGTTATTAAAAGGATTAGTGACCTTTAACAGAGTAGTTCCGGTGAAATACCATCCCCAGAATACTGAAGTGTATACATACATGTCATTTTAACGGTATGGCAGGATTTTCTCATCAATTCCATTCAGAAAATAAAAACTGCTACATACCTCAATGCAGATTCATCTGCCCGCTGTCCCCTGATCTGAAGCCTTTACCTCCCTCAGATGGCCGAGAACAGCAATATGATCTTAACAACTCCGGTTAAAATCATAGTAAAAAACTCTGGCAGATTCTTCCTCAAACTCTGCCAGAGAAGTAATAACACGCTCCGGTGCTATTGTAAAATAACAAACTTTTGATTGAAGTCATAAAAACTAAGTATAATCACCATAGTCCTCTCACACATCCTATCTAGTCGTTGGGTGCAAGAGAATGACTGGGACTGACGTAGAGGGGAGGAGCTATATGCAGCTCTGCTGGGTGAATCCTCTTGCATTTCCTGTTGGGGAGGAGTTATATCCCAGAAGTAATGATGACCCGTGGACTGATCACACATAACAGAAGAAATGACACATTGTTCCATTGTTCTAGCGAATAGTGGTATTTACAGAAACCATGCAAGCAGCAAGTTAAGGGGGTCAAATGAAACATGAATTCTCTAGTGGGAAAAAAAAAGACACTGGTTTATAATCTATTATATATAATGCAATAACAATATTCTATGTACCTCTCAGTTAATTAGTGATCAGTGATGCATTACTCAATCTATATCAGTCCATATAATACTTTATGAAGAAACAACACAAAAAGTGGTCTAGCCCTGGTAACTTACATTTATTATTTAAAACAAATAAATTATAATAATAAAACAGAACAATACAGCCAGTCAGAGGCTGCAATGCCCAAGCTGACAAGCACTATTGAGAGGTACCTCTGAGGCGCTTAGTAGCAGCTCTCTAGTTTCCACAGACAACAACACTGCTCTGGTACATTGATTGGTTGATGCCTCAGATGACATAGCCCCTGATTAGTTGTATTATCTCTGTGTGTGTGTCCCATCCCTATATAAGTGCACATTTTTATTTTATCTCTTCCAAATGTAAATACATAAATTATTGGATTATACAAGATAATCTATAAGTGATGAAATAAAATTAATGTACCACTTATGCCTCTTTAAAAGGGATAGAAAGGTCATAATTAATATGTACATGGGGTAGTTACATTTTAAAAAGAAGCATTTTTGTAATATACTTACCTTAGCAACAATGCTTCTAGTAAGCAGTTTTTTAGTGGCATACTCACATATGCAGTGAGGGCCCATGCAACGGTATTCAAAGCTCAGAGATCTGACTATTGTGTGCATTGTGTCTGTGAATACTTCATTTGTGTCATACAAGCCACTGCCGCCCTTCTGAGAAGCTGTGGTGTTTGAATACTTTTGCACAGTCCCTCACAGCATATGTGCGTATGCCGCTGAAAAACAGTAATACATTTCACTAGAAACATGTTTGCTAAAATAAGTATATTGTAAAATGCTTCTGATTAAAACTGAAAAATGCACATCTTAATTTTGATTGTTCTATGCCTTTAATACAGGTGGCCCTCGTTTTACAATGGTTCAGAATAACAACCTTTTTTCCAGTCTTGTGACTGCTATTGAAAAGCATTGAGAAGCAGTGCATTTATTAAAATAGCCAGTAGGTGGAGCTGTCCGCTTGTGTTGCAGCAAAGACAAGCAAGCTGAAATTAATCAGTTTAACCAGATCTGAGCTATCGAGCAGATTTCAAAGGAACAAGATCTTCCTATCTATAAATCATTCCAGATTGGAATGCATAGAAAGAACTGTTTGCAGAAAAATGCAAGTGAAGTCTGTGTTGTTTGATTGTTTAATTAGGTTTATAATGCTGTTTAGCAAATGTTTTTGTTCATTTAACTTAGTTTAATTATATATTCTGTGTTGTGTGATTATTGTATTAGGTTTATAATGCTGTTTAGCATTTAAAGTCTTCATTTCAAAGCTTTAAAAATAATGTATTATGTGTTACTTTTGACAATTTTGAGAGGGGCCTGGAACCTATCTCCCTCACTTCCCATTGACTTACATTATAAACTGGTTTTCAATTTACAACAGTTTCGATTTACAACCATTCCTTCTGGAACCTAACCCCGGCGTAAACTGAGGGCTACCTGTACTGTAAAAAAAAACTAAACAAAAACACATTGACTGAAAGGCCATGGTTAACGCACTTATATTGCAATTTAACATGGCCCGTATATTATTATCACCTAATAAAAACAAATGACAATATCCTCACCAGTATAGTCCTTTGTAGGTTGGAATTAACACTGCTGAACATTAGTTTTCCAACAATAGTGGCAATGGTGGGAAAAACCAAAGCTCCACACAATATACGTGTTGCTGAGACATGATCGGCTAATGGGTTGGCTTCAGCTGGTACTCGTGGGACTGGGCACCCAATTCCTGTATGCAAAATAAAAAGTTGTATATGATACACAGTGTAAATGGCAGCACATCATTTTATAACTTGCAGCATCATCTCTAAAGACTACATTCACCAAGAATGAAGGGAGCATCACCCCTTTCACAGGACTGAAATGGAGATCCATTACCCAGCACATCATTCTTAAAGGGACATAAAACCTAAAAAAAAAAGATTTCACGACTCAGAGAGTATGTGATTTTTTTTATATATATACATTTTTTGGCAGGAGTACCATTTTAAATAGGGCTATCCGTCCTGAAATTTGATAATGGAAAATTAAGCCAATTTTTCATATTTTCTTTAACTTTATCTAGTATTGGAGGTATATTGAGATAGTACCAACTCTTTGGTTGTCGAGATATAACAATTCCGAGATATTTCAAAGAGTCAGTTGCGACTTTAAAGGGAGTTACTGCCATAGAATCCTTATTTTCCCTAATCCAAAAAACCTCAGAGCATGTAATTTTAAACAACGTTCCAATTCACTACTGTCATTTAATTTGCTTCCTTCTCTTGTTATCCCTTGCTGAAAGGTTTATCTAGGTAAGCTCAGGAGCAGCAAAGAACCTAGGTTCTAGCTGCTGATTGGTGGCTATATATATATATATATATATATATATATATATATATATATATATATATATATACACACACACACACACACACTGGTTGTCACTGGCTCACCCATGTGCTGCTCCTTCAACAAATGATAACAAGAGAATGAAGCAAATGTGATAATAGAAGTAAACAGGAAAGTGGTTTAAAATTGTATGTTCTACCTAAATCATGAAAGGAAATTTTGGGGTTTCAAGTCCCTTTAAGCTACAGAATTTGACTATGAGGGAAGAATAATATTTAAAGCAAAAACTAGCAAAATAAATAATTTATTTATGGCAAATTAAATATTCTGAATTATACTATTTTTAGCATGTTTAAATGCTACTCATACATTGTCCCTTTAAGAGCAATCAATATTCCTCTCAGCTTCTATTAAACTACTTTTATTTTTGGTGTGCATGTGGGAAAGGTAATGTCAGCAAATAAGGGGCAAGCCTCAGTGTCTGCCCAATTAAGGAATTATTTATAATCACATTAAAGGGACGTGAAACACCATTTTTTTTCTTTAATGATTCAGATAAAGCATACCATTTGTATTACATTTCTTTATTTAAGATCCAACAGAGTATACACTTTAATCTGTACATATATGTTCGGAGCAAAAGACAAAGAAAAAAGAAAAGGAGCACCTCGCAGGGTGTCTAAGTACCTCATTAAACAGATAAAGAAAAAAACAACCCAAACAGGAGCAACTGCTAAATGCAGGTACCTTCCTAACCTGGAGTATTTACAACATAACACAAATACATCCTTCTGTACCTTATTCTAGATACAATACAGTATCCTCCTTTGTTGCTCCTTCTGTGGCCGTAAAGCAGGGCCTAGCATAGCGATTCTTTATCTAACCTGTCATAGGGTCCTTGTATGTGAACTAATCTGTGTCTCAAAATACATTTATGATACTCTGTTGGAGAGTTTTATAGCTTTCCTAATACAACATCAACAAAGAAGAAAACAAATAGCCAAAACCCATAACACAAAACACCAAATATAAAACAGTACCAACAAACAAAACACAAGACCAGACAAGGAAAAAAAAAAAAGGGGAAAAAAAAGGAAAAAAGGAGGGGGATGCGGAAAGCCGGGCAATTACCACAGACCCAACAGAACAAGTTCTGAATTTCTGAATGGGTAAATTAGATGATCAATTTCATTGGAAGGGAGAGCTTTAATGAAGAATGGCCATTTCAAATTGTTTTTACCCAGTATGTGATTTTAAACAACTTTTCAATTTATTATTATCTAATTTGTTTTGTTCTCTTAATATCCTTTTTTTTTTAAAAGGATACCTAGGTAGACTCAGGAGCTGCTGACTGGTTGCTACACATAAATGCCTCATGTTATTGGCTCACCCAATACATTAACTAGCTCCCAGTAGTGCACTGATGCTACTTCAACAAAGGATACCAAGAGAATAAAGTAAAAAAGATGATAGAAGTAAATTGGGAATTTGTTTAAAATTATATTCTCTTTCTAAATCAAGAATTATTATTTTTTTTGCGTTTCATGTCCCTTTAATGAAACTTCATTAAATCCAGTATGGACAGGAAATAGTCCTGATATGGAAATGTCTGTATTTTAGATATATTGGCTCAGTCTTGGTTACATTTACCAATGAAGGACTGATATACAAACAGTGAACAGAAACGAATGGTGAAAATTTATGAAAAGCAAACAAAACATTATATAAATATTTAGATATATATGAGAAATAGCTGCATTTAAAGACTTTTTCTGCAAACCCCAGCTTCAGCAAACCAAGGATCATTCAGTTTGTAGATTGAAATATATGTGATGACTTCAAAAACACTGCTTGACTAACGGTCTGTAAGTTATACATTTGCTTCAGGTGCCCATTAGGTACATACAGCTCTAGTGGAATGAGCCTTGTCCACTGTTGGAACAGGAACATACCTGGACTTGGTTGGCTTTAAAGCAGGGGTTCCTAAACTTTTTCAGGTCACTTCCCCTTGGTTCTATAAGCTTAGCTCACCCCAAGGCAGAACATGCAGTGATCTGAGATGTCATCCCAGAAAATGCATCATGTCTGCAGAAAGAACAGGGCACATGAAGGAATTGTTAGCGCTTTAAATGTATCTTTTTAAACAGAGCTGTGCTCTGGCTGCACTGTGTAAGGTTTCCTTAACACAGTGCATCCAGAGCAAAGTGCTGTTTCAAGTGAAGAGTCAAATATGCAGTAGCGTTGCAAAGCAGCAGTGCATTAATTGTTGACTGTCTCTCAGATTTTTTTTCAAACCCACCCCCTAGCCTTTACCAGTCTGCAAAGCTGTTTTTAATGCAAGATATTTGAATGAGCAATGCACCTTTTTAATTACTACATTTCTGTGTTAGACCAAGAGAAAAGGAAACAAATTTATTCAAGAGACATTTTACTATTTCTTTTTTTTTGTCTGCAGATAATTTGCCGAGATATATTAAAAAACTTAAAAAAAACAGAATTTATGTTTACCTGATAAATTACTTTCTCCAACGGTGTGTCCGGTCCACGGCGTCATCCTTACTTGTGGGATATTCTCTTCCCCAACAGGAAATGGCAAAGAGCCCAGCAAAGCTGGTCACATGATCCCTCCTAGGCTCCGCCTACCCCAGTCATTCGACCGACGTTAAGGAGGAATATTTGCATAGGAGAAACCATATGGTACCGTGGTGACTGTAGTTAAAGAAAATAAATTATCAGACCTGATTAAAAAAACCAGGGCGGGCCGTGGACCGGACACACCGTTGGAGAAAGTAATTTATCAGGTAAACATAAATTCTGTTTTCTCCAACATAGGTGTGTCCGGTCCACGGCGTCATCCTTACTTGTGGGAACCAATACCAAAGCTTTAGGACACGGATGAAGGGAGGGAGCAAATCAGGTCACCTAAATGGAAGGCACCACGGCTTGCAAAACCTTTCTCCCAAAAATAGCCTCAGAAGAAGCAAAAGTATCAAACTTGTAAAATTTGGTAAAAGTGTGCAGTGAAGACCAAGTCGCTGCCCTACATATCTGATCAACAGAAGCCTCGTTCTTGAAGGCCCATGTGGAAGCCACAGCCCTAGTGGAATGAGCCGTGATTCTTTCGGGAGGCTGCCGTCCGGCAGTCTCGTAAGCCAATCTGATGATGCTTTTAATCCAAAAAGAGAGAGAGGTAGAAGTTGCTTTTTGACCTCTCCTTTTACCGGAATAAACAACAAACAAGGAAGATGTTTGTCTAAAATCCTTTGTAGCATCTAAATAGAATTTTAGAGCGCGAACAACATCCAGATTGTGCAACAAACGTTCCTTCTTTGACACTGGTTTCGGACACAGAGAAGGTACGATAATCTCCTGGTTAATGTTTTTGTTAGAAACAACTTTTGGAAGAAAACCAGGTTTAGTACGTAAAACCACCTTATCTGCATGGAACACCAGATAAGGAGGAGAACACTGCAGAGCAGATAATTCTGAAACTCTTCTAGCAGAAGAAATCGCAACTAAAAACAAAACTTTCCAAGATAATAACTTAATATCAACGGAATGTAGGGGTTCAAACGGAACCCCCTGAAGAACTGAAAGAACTAAGTTGAGACTCCAAGGAGGAGTCAAAGGTTTGTAAACAGGCTTAATTCTAACCAGAGCCTGAACAAAGGCTTGAACATCTGGCACAGCTGCCAGCTTTTTGTGAAGTAACACAGACAAGGCAGAAATCTGTCCCTTCAGGGAACTAGCAGATAAACCTTTTTCCAATCCTTCTTGAAGGAAGGATAGAATCTTAGGAATCTTAACCTTGTCCCAAGGGAATCCTTTAGATTCACACCAACAGATATATTTTTTCCAAATTTTGTGGTAAATCTTTCTAGTTACAGGCTTTCTGGCCTGAACAAGAGTATCGATAACAGAATCTGAGAACCCTCGCTTCGATAAGATCAAGCGTTCAATCTCCAAGCAGTCAGCTGGAGTGAAACCAGATTCGGATGTTCGAACGGACCCTGAACAAGAAGGTCTCGTCTCAAAGGTAGCTTCCAAGGTGGAGCCGATGACATATTCACCAGATCTGCATACCAAGTCCTGCGTGGCCACGCAGGAGCTATCAAGATCACCGACGCCCTCTCCTGATTGATCCTGGCTACCAGCCTGGGGATGAGAGGAAATGGCGGGAACACATAAGCTAGTTTGAAGGTCCAAGGTGCCACTAGTGCATCCACTAGAGCCGCCTTGGGATCCCTGGATCTGGACCCGTAGCAAGGAACTTTGAAGTTCTGACGAGAGGCCATCAGATCCATGTCTGGAATGCCCCACAGCTGAGTGACTTGGGCAAAGATTTCCGGATGGAGTTCCCACTCCCCCGGATGCAATGTCTGACGACTCAGAAAATCCGCTTCCCAATTTTCCACTCCTGGGATGTGGATAGCAGACAGGTGGCAGGAGTGAGACTCCGCCCATAGAATGATTTTGGTCACTTCTTCCATCGCTAGGGAACTCCTTGTTCCCCCCTGATGGTTGATGTACGCAACAGTTGTCATGTTGTCTGATTGAAACCGTATGAACTTGGCCCTCGCTAGCTGAGGCCAAGCCTTGAGAGCATTGAATATCGCTCTCAGTTCCAGAATATTTATCGGTAGAAGAGATTCTTCCCGAGACCAAAGACCCTGAGCTTTCAGGGATCCCCAGACCGCGCCCCAGCCCATCAGACTGGCGTCGGTCGTGACGATGACCCACTCCGGTCTGCGGAATGTCATCCCTTGTGACAGGTTGTCCAGGGACAGCCACCAACGGAGTGAGTCTCTGGTCCTCTGATTTACTTGTATCTTCGGAGACAAGTCTGTATAGTCCCCATTCCACTGACTGAGCATGCACAGTTGTAATGGTCTTAGATGAATGCGCGCAAAAGGAACTATGTCCATTGCCGCTACCATCAAACCGATCACTTCCATGCACTGCGCTATGGAAGGAAGAGGAACGGAATGAAGTATCCGACAAGAGTCTAGAAGTTTTGTTTTTCTGGCCTCTGTCAGAAAAATCCTCATTTCTAAGGAGTCTATTATTGTTCCCAAGAAGGGAACCCTTGTTGACGGAGATAGAGAACTCTTTTCCACGTTCACTTTCCATCCGTGAGATCTGAGAAAGGCCAGGACAATGTCCGTGTGAGCCTTTGCTTGAGGAAGGGACGACGCTTGAATCAGAATGTCGTCCAAGTAAGGTACTACAGCAATGCCCCTAGGTCTTAGCACAGCTAGAAGGGACCCTAGTACCTTTGTGAAAATCCTTGGAGCAGTGGCTAATCCGAAAGGAAGCGCCACGAACTGGTAATGCTTGTCCAGGAATGCGAACCTTAGGAACCGATGATGTTCCTTGTGGATAGGAATATGTAGATACGCATCCTTTAAATCCACCGTGGTCATGAATTGACCTTCCTGGATGGAAGGAAGAATAGTTCGAATGGTTTCCATCTTGAACGATGGAACCTTGAGAAACTTGTTTAAGATCTTGAGATCTAAGATTGGTCTGAACGTTCCCTCTTTTTTGGGAACTATGAACAGATTGGAGTAGAACCCCATCCCTTGTTCTCTTAATGGAACAGGATGAATCACTCCCATTTTTAACAGGTCTTCTACACAATGTAAGAATGCCTGTCTTTTTATGTGGTCTGAAGACAACTGAGACCTGTGGAACCTCCCCCTTGGGGGAAGCCCCTTGAATTCCAGAAGATAACCTTGGGAGACTATTTCTAGCGCCCAAGGATCCAGAACATCTCTTGCCCAAGCCTGAGCGAAGAGAGAGAGTCTGCCCCCCACCAGATCCGGTCCCGGATCGGGGGCCAACATTTCATGCTGTCTTGGTAGCAGTGGCAGGTTTCTTGGCCTGCTTTCCCTTGTTCCAGCCTTGCATTGGTCTCCAAGCTGGCTTGGCTTGAGAAGTATTACCCTCTTGCTTAGAGGACGTAGCACTTTGGGCTGGTCCGTTTCTCCGAAAGGGACGAAAATTAGGTTTATTTTTTGCCTTGAAAGGCCGATCCTGAGGAAGGGCGTGGCCCTTACCCCCAGTGATATCAGAGATAATCTCTTTCAAGTCAGGGCCAAACAGCGTTTTCCCCTTGAAAGGAATGTTAAGTAGCTTGTTCTTGGAAGACGCATCAGCTGACCAAGATTTCAACCAAAGCGCTCTGCGCGCCACAATAGCAAACCCAGAATTCTTAGCCGCTAACCTAGCCAATTGCAAAGTGGCGTCTAGGGTGAAAGAATTAGCCAATTTGAGAGCATTGATTCTGTCCATAATCTCCTCATAAGGGGGAGAATCACTATCGACCGCCTTTATCAGCTCATCGAACCAGAAACATGCGGCTGTAGCTACAGGGACAATGCATGAAATAGGTTGTAGAAGGTAACCCTGCTGAACAAACATCTTTTTAAGTAAACCTTCTAATTTCTTATCCATAGGATCTTTAAAAGCACAACTATCCTCTATGGGTATAGTGGTGCGTTTGTTTAAAGTGGAAACCGCTCCCTCGACCTTGGGGACTGTCTGCCATAAGTCCTTTCTGGGGTCGACCATAGGAAACAATTTTTTAAATATGGGGGGAGGGACGAAAGGAATACCGGGCCTTTCCCATTCTTTATTAACAATGTCCGCCACCCGCTTGGGTATAGGAAAAGCTTCTGGGAGTCCCGGGACCTCTAGGAACTTGTCCATTTTACATAGTTTCTCTGGGATGACCAACTTGTCACAATCATCCAGAGTGGATAATACCTCCTTGAGCAGAATGCGGAGATGTTCCAATTTAAATTTAAACGTAATCACATCAGGTTCAGCTTGTTGAGAAATGTTCCCTGAATCAGTAATTTCTCCCTCAGACAAAACCTCCCTGGCCCCATCAGACTGGGTTAGGGGCCCTTCAGAACCATTATTATCAGCGTCGTCATGCTCTTCAGTATCTAAAACAGAGCAGTCACGCTTACGCTGGTAAGTGTTCATTTTGGCTAAAATGTTTTTGACAGAATTATCCATTACAGCCGTTAATTGTTGCATAGTAAGGAGTATTGGCGCGCTAGATGTACTAGGGGCCTCCTGAGTGGGCAAGACTCGTGTAGACGAAGGAGGGAATGATGCAGTACCATGCTTACTCCCCTCACTTGAGGAATCATCTTGGGCATCATTGTCATTGTCACATAAATCACATTTATTTAAATGAATAGGAATCCTGGCTTCCCCACATTCAGAACACAGTCTATCTGGTAGTTCAGACATGTTAAACAGGCATAAACTTGATAACAAAGTACAAAAAACGTTTTAAAATAAAACCGTTACTGTCACTTTAAATTTTAAACTGAACACACTTTATTACTGCAATTGCGAAAAAACATGAAGGAATTGTTCAAAATTCACCAAATTTTCACCACAGTGTCTTAAAGCCTTAAAAGTATTGCACACCAAATTTGGAAGCTTTAACCCTTAAAATAACGGAACCGGAGCCGTTTTTAACTTTAACCCCTTTACAGTCCCTGGTATCTGCTTTGCTGAGACCCAACCAAGCCCAAAGGGGAATACGATACCAAATGACGCCTTCAGAAAGTCTTTTCTAAGTATCAGAGCTCCTCTCACATGCGACTGCATGTCATGCCTCTCAAAAACAAGTGCGCAACACCGGCGCGAAAATGAGGCTCTGCCTATGATTTGGGAAAGCCCCTAAATAATAAGGAGTCTAAAACAGTGCCTGCCGATATTATTATATCAAAATACCCAGATAAAATGATTCCTCAAGGCTAAATATGTGTTAATAATGAATCGATTTAGCCCAGAAAAAGTCTACAGTCTTAATAAGCCCTTGTGAAGCCCTTATTTACGATCTTTATAAACATGGCTTACCGGATCCCATAGGGAAAATGACAGCTTCCAGCATTACATCGTCTTGTTAGAATGTGTCATACCTCAAGCAGCAAGAGACTGCTCACTGTTCCCCCAACTGAAGTTAATTGCTCTCAACAGTCCTGTGTGGAACAGCCATGGATTTTAGTGACGGTTGCTAAAATCATTTTCCTCATACAAACAGAAATCTTCATCTCTTTTCTGTTTCTGAGTAAATAGTACATACCAGCACTATTTTAAAATAACAAACTCTTGATTGAATAATAAAAACTACAGTTAAACACTAAAAAACTCTAAGCCATCTCCGTGGAGATGTTGCCTGTACAACGGCAAAGAGAATGACTGGGGTAGGCGGAGCCTAGGAGGGATCATGTGACCAGCTTTGCTGGGCTCTTTGCCATTTCCTGTTGGGGAAGAGAATATCCCACAAGTAAGGATGACGCCGTGGACCGGACACACCTATGTTGGAGAAATGCTTTATTATCCAGTTAACCAACACATTGCATTTGAGCTGGTGCTTTAGTGTAACTGCCTAATTTATAATTTAATTTAAAAATGACCTGCAGGAAAATGTTGTCTAAAAAAATCTCATTGCAGAAAGTGAAAAGAAGTTGCGTCTCTGGGCTCACTATCAGCACATTTAGACCAGCAGTGTACAACCTCTAGTAAAGATAATGATAATACAATCGAAAGGAGTAACAAATTTACATTTTAAAATATATATATTTTAATTTTATTAAAAAAAACTATTTATCTTTTGATACCAGCTTTTCAATGTTGGTATTTACAGTGTAAGAGTCTTATAAACCACATTTAGTTATTACTTCACTGTTTAAAAATGCTTTGATGAAGAGATACTATAATCGGGGAACTGGAATTGATTGTTTTTACTAGGAGCATAGTTGTACTACTGCACCAATAAATCAACTTTATAGAAATATGCAAGGGAATTGTAGTTGAAAGTCTGGCTTGCAAAGTCATAAGGTTAAAAGTCTAGATCATCTCTGATTTGGAGAAGGTCATGAACCCATTGACTGTGTTTTAAAAATGTCAGAGATTTAGGCTCTAGGAGTTCAATGCAATATCACATGTTGGTTCTGGAGTAGTGTAGGATTAGCGGGCAGGAAGACAAGGCAATATAAGGCATATACCAATCTTTTAAAGGAACATGAAACCCAAAATGTTTCTTTCACGATTCAGATAGAGAATGCAATTTTATACAGCAACCAATTTATTTCTATTTTCTAATTTGCTTTGTTCTCTTGGTATCCTTTGTTGAAAATAATACCTAGATAGGCTCAGGGGCTGGAAGGTAGCTGCTGATTGGTGGCTGCACATATATTCCTCTTGGCATTGGCTTGCGGATGTATTCAGCTACTTCCCAGTAAAGTATTGCTGCTCCTTCAATAAATGATACCAAGAAAACAAAGCAAATTTGATAATAGAAAGTTGTTTAAAAATGTATGTTCCATCTGAAACTTGGAAGAAAATGTTTGGTTTTGATGTCCCTTTAAGTAAGTTATTTTTCTAATTGTTTTATCCATTTCTTGTTTTTTTCCCCCCTTTCTCCTCTCTCCATCTCTTATCCTTCAATCTCTTCTTTCTTATAGAATCAGCTCTTTATAATGGTCTGTTGATCTCATCTCTCTGTATCTTGTAGCTGCCGTGAACCATCGGAACCATCAGAACACTTCTTCTTATTCATCCTTATGTGAGGTGATTCTTATTAGAAGTTGATATGATTTGTGCTCTTCTATTTGTTGAACTGTAATGTTTTTATAGATATTGCTTTTGTTATTCTGTCCTTCTTTTTTATGGTAAGGAACATGTTCCGAATAATGTTCTGTTATGCTCCAAATAAGTGTTACACTGTCCTGTTTCTCACACAGAACTAGAATGTAAACCTGTCCACAGAATACAATGTGTATCCGCTTGATTTGACCTTTACTTAGAATGAGTCATAATCTCTTGTTTCTTTTGTAAGAAGAATTATTGTTTGAATCTCTGTATTTGGTGCTGTACTTAAAGAGACACTGAACCCAAAAATTTTCTTTCATGATTCAGATAGAGCAGCAATTTTAAGTAACTTCTTAATTTACTCCTATTATCAAATTTTTTTCATTCTCTTGGTATCTTTATTTGAAAAGCAAAAATGTAAGTTTAGACACCGGCCCATTTTTGGTGAACAACCTGGGTTGTTCTTGCTGATTGGTGGATAAATTCACCCACCAATAAACAGGTGCTGTCCTGAACCAAAAATTAGCTGGCTCCTTAGCTTAGATGCCTTCTGTTTCAAATAAAGATAGCAAGAGAAGGAAGAAAAATTGATCATAGTAGTAAATTAGAAAGTTGCTTAAAATTGCATGCTCTGAATCATGAAAGAAAAAATTTGGGTTTAGTGTTCCTTTAACCGAGTTCTGTATTACTTTTTTTTATAGCTGCAATATACACATCTGTAATAATTTTTCATTAAATGTAAAAAAATAAGTTTAAAAAAAGAAAAAAAAGAAAAGCTTGCCAAACTATAATGAGGTACACAGAGCTCTGGGACCTGAGGTCTGCTCTCCCTGGGAGCTCAGCCCATTTAATTGGGGTGTGGTTTTAATCAACAGAAACAGATATTTCATATACAAAGAATACCTAAAGCATTAAAGGGACGTAAAAAAAATATATTTTGTGATTCATATAGAACATACAATTTCAAACAACTTTCTAATTTACTTCTATAATCACATTTGTTTTATTCTATTGGTATCCTTTGCTGAAGGATCAGCAATGCACTACTGGGAATGAGCTGAACACATCTGGTGAACCAATCACAAGAGGCATAGATGTGCAGTCACCTATCAGCAGCTACCTACCAGTAGTGAAGTGCTGCTTCAACAAGTTATACCAAGAGAACAAAGCAAATTAGATAACAGAATTTGGAAAGTTGTTCAAACTTGTATGCTCTATCTGAATTTTGAAAGGAAAATGTGTGGGTTTATATCCCTTTAACTAAACCTAACCATTGCTCCCAGAGGTTGGGCAGGAAAAAAATGCTAGTAGGTGTGTTGGGCGAGTTCTTTAGATGCCAATATAATGGCAAGGACGGAATAGCCATTAATGCCCCACTGGCCTAAGCATTAATCACTCTAAATGCAAAAGATTTACGGCTAGATTTAGAGTTCGGCGGTAGCCGTCAAAACCAGCGTTAGAGGCTCCTAACGCTGGTTTTGGGCGCCCGCTGGTATTTGGAGTCAGTGATTAAAGGGTCTAACGCTCACTTTTCAGCCGCGACTTTTCCATACCGCAGATCCCCCTACGCCATTTGCGTAGCCTATCTTTTCAATGGGATCTTTCTAACGCTGGTATTTAGAGTCGTTTCTGCAGTGAGCGTTAGAGCTCTAACGACAAGATTCCAGCCGCCTGAAAATAGCAGGAGTTAAGAGCTTTCTGGCTAACGCCGGTTTATAAAGCTCTTAACTACTGTACCCTAAAGTACACTAACACCCATAAACTACCTATGTACCCCTAAACCGAGGTCCCCCCACATCGCCGCCACTCGATTAAAATTTTTAACCCCTAATCTGCCGACCGCCACCTACGTTATACTTATGTACCCCTAATCTGCTGCCCCTAACACCGCCGACCCCTGTATTATATCTATTAACCCCTAACTTGCCCCCCACAACGTCGCCGCAAGCTACTTAAAATAATTAACCCCTAATCTTCCGACCGCAAATCGCCGCCACCTACGTTATCCCTATGTACCCCTAATCTGCTACCCCTAACACCGCCGACCCCTATGTTATATTTATTAACCCCTAATCTGCCCCCCACAACGTCGCCGACACCTACCTACACTTATTAACCCCTAATCTGCCGAGCGGACCTGAGCGCTACTATAATAAAGTTATTAACCCCTAATCCGCCTCACTAACCCTATCATAAATAGTATTAACCCCTAATCTGCCCTCCCTAACATCGCCGACACCTACCTTCAATTATTAACCCCTAATCTGCCGACCGGAGCTCACCGCTATTCTAATAAATGTATTAACCCCTAAAGCTAAGTCTAACCCTAACACTAACACCCCCCTAAGTTAAATATAATTTTTATCTAACGAAATAAATTAACTCTTATTAAATAAATAATTCCTATTTAAAGCTAAATACTTACCTGTAAAATACATCCTAATATAGCTACAATATAAATTATAATTATATTATAGCTATTTTAGGATTAATATTTATTTTACAGGCAACTTTGTAATTATTTTAACCAGGTACAATAGCTATTAAATAGTTAAGAACTATTTAATAGTTACCTAGTTAAAATAATTACAAATTTACCTGTAAAATAAATCCTAACCTAAGATATAATTAAACCTAACACTACCCTATCAATAAAATAATTAAATAAACTACCTACAATTACCTACAATTAACCTAACACTACACTATCAATACATTAATTAAACACAATTGCTACAAATAAATAAAATTAAATAAACTATCTAAAGTACAAAAAATAAAAAAGAACTAAGTTACAGAAAATAATAAAATATTTACAAACATAAGAAAAATATTACAACAATTTTAAACTAATTACACCTACTCTAAGCCCCCTAATAAAATAACAAAGCCCCCCAAAATAAAAAATTCCCTACCCTATTCTAAAATACAAATATTACAAGCTCTTTTACCTTACCAGCCCTGAACAGGGCCCTTTGCGGGGCATGCCCCAAGAATTTCAGCTCTTTTGCCTGTAAAAAAAAACATACTATACCCCCCCCCCAACATTACAACCCACCACCCACATACCCCTAATCTAACCCAAACCCCCCTTAAATAAACCTAACACTACCCCCCTGATGATCTTCCTACCTTGTCTTCACCATGCCAGGTTCACCGATCCGTCCTGGCTCCAAGATCTTCATCCAAGCCAAGCGGGGGCTAGACATCCACTGAAGAAGTCCAGAAGAGGGTCCAAAGTCTTCCTCCTATCCGGCAAGAAGAGGACATCCGGACCGGCAAACATCTTCTCCAAGCGGCATCTTCTATCTTCTTCCATCCGATGACGACCGGCTCCATCTTGAAGACCTCCAGCGCGGATCCATCCTCTTCTTCCGACGACTAGACGACGAATGACGGTTCCTTTAAGGGACGTCATCCAAGATGGCGTCCCTCAAATTCCGATTGGCTGATAGGATTCTATCAGCCAATCGGAATTAAGGTAGGAATTTTCTGATTGGCTGATGGAATCAGCCAATCAGAATCAAGTTCAATCCGATTGGCTGATCCAATCAGCCAATCAGATTGAGCTCGCATTCTATTGGCTGATCGGAACAGCCAATAGAATGCGAGCTCAATCTGATTGGCTGATTGGATCAGCCAATCGGATTGAACTATATTCTGATTGGCTGATTCCATCAGCCAATCAGAAAATTCCTACCTTAATTCCGATTGGCTGATAGAATCCTATCAGCCAATCGGAATTCGAGGGACGCCATCTTGGATGACGTCCCTTAAAGGAACCGTCATTCGTCGTCTAGTCGTCGGAAGAAGAGGATGGATCCGCGCTGGAGGTCTTCAAGATGGAGCCGGTCGTCATCGGATGGAAGAAGATAGAAGATGCCGCTTGGAGAAGATGTTTGCCGGTCCGGATGTCCTCTTCTTGCCGGATAGGAGGAAGACTTTGGACCCTCTTCTGGACTTCTTCAGTGGATGTCTAGCCCCCGCTTGGCTTGGATGAAGATCTTGGAGCCAGGACGGATCGGTGAACCTGGCATGGTGAAGACAAGGTAGGAAGATCATCAGGGGGGTAGTGTTAGGTTTATTTAAGGGGGGTTTGGGTTAGATTAGGGGTATGTGGGTGGTGGGTTGTAATGTTGGGGGGGGGGTATAGTATGTTTTTTTTTACAGGCAAAAGAGCTGAAATTCTTGGGGCATGCCCCGCAAAGGGCCCTGTTCAGGGCTGGTAAGGTAAAAGAGCTTGTAATATTTGTATTTTAGAATAGGGTAGGGAATTTTTTATTTTGGGGGGCTTTGTTATTTTATTAGGGGGCTTAGAGTAGGTGTAATTAGTTTAAAATTGTTGTAATATTTTTCTTATGTTTGTAAATATTTTATTATTTTCTGTAACTTAGTTCTTTTTTATTTTTTGTACTTTAGATAGTTTATTTAATTTTATTTATTTGTAGCAATTGTGTTTAATTAATTTATTGATAGTGTATTGTTAGGTTAATTGTAGGTAATTGTAGGTAGTTTATTTAATTATTTTATTGATAGGGTAGTGTTAGGTTTAATTATATCTTAGGTTAGGATTTATTTTACAGGTAAATTTGTAATTATTTTAACTAGGTAACTATTAAATAGTTCTTAACTATTTAATAGCTATTGTACCTGGTTAAAATAATTACAAAGTTGCCTGTAAAATAAATATTAATCCTAAAATAGGTATAATATAATTATAATTTATATTGTAGCTATATTAGGATTTATTTTACAGGTAAGTATTTAGCTTTAAATAGGAATTATTTATTTAATAAGAGTTAATTTATTTCGTTAGATAAAAATTATATTTAACTTAGGGGGGTGTTAGTGTTAGGGTTAGACTTAGCTTTAGGGGTTAATACATTTATTAGAATAGCGGTGAGCTCCGGTCGGAAGATTAGGGGTTAATAATTGAAGGTAGGTGTCGGCGATGTTAGGGAGGGCAGATTAGGGGTTAATACTATTTATGATAGGGTTAGTGAGGCGGATTAGGGGTTAATAACTTTATTATAGTAGCGCTCAGGTCCGCTCGGCAGATTAGGGGTTAATAAGTGTAGGTAGGTGTCGGCGACGTTGTGGGGGGCAGATTAGGGGTTAATAAATATAACATAGGGGTCGGCGATGTTAGGGCAGCAGATTAGGGGTACATAGGGATAACGTAGGTGGCGGCGGTTTACGGAGCGGCAGATTAGGGGTTAAAAGTGTAATGCAGGGGTCAGCGATAGCGGGGGCGGCAGATTAGGGGTTAATAAGTGTAAGGTTAGGGGTGTTTAGACTCGGGGTACATGTTAGGGTGTTAGGTGCAGACTTAGGAGGTGTTTCCCCATAGGAAACAATGGGGCTGCGTTAGGAGCTGAACGCTGCTTTTTTGCAGGTGTTAGGTTTTTTTTCAGCTCAAACAGCCCCATTGTTTCCTATGGGAGAATCGTGCACGAGCACGTTTTTGATGCCGGCCGCGTCCGTAAGCAACTCTGGTATCGAGAGTTGCATTTGCGGTAAAAATGCTCTACGCTCCTTTTTTGGAGCCTAACGCAGCATTTGTTTGAACTCTCGATACCAGAGTTAAATTTATGGTGCGGCCAGAAAAAAACCCGCGGAGCGTTAACAGCCCTTTTACCGCCGAACTCTAAATCTAGCCGTTAGTGTACTAAAAAATTATGACCTCATTATTTTATCACATTATATTGCCACTGCTCGACAAACAAAAAAAACAATTTATGCTTACCTGATAAATTTATTTCTCTTGTAGTGTGTTCAGTCCACGGGTCATCATTACTTATGGAATATATTCCCTTCCCAACAGGAAGTTGCAAGAGGATCACCCAAGCAGAGCTGCTATATAGCTCCTCCCCTCACATGTCATATTCAGTCATTCGACCGAAACTAGACGAGAAAGGAGAAACTATAGGGTGCAGTGGTGACTGAAGTATTAATTAAAATTTAGAACTGCCTTAAAAAGACAGGGCGGGCCGTGGACTGAATACACTACAAGAGAAATAAATTTATCAGGTAAGCATAAATTATGTTTTCTCTTGTTAAGTGTATTCAGTCCATGGGTCATCATTACTTATGGGATACCAATACCAAAGCTAAAGTACACGGATGATGGGAGGGACAAGGCAGGAACTTAAACGGAAGGAACCACTGCCTGTAGAACCTTTCTCCCAAAAACAGCCTCCGAAGAAGCAAAAGTGTCAAATTTGTAAAATTTTGAAAAGGTGTGAAGCGAAGACCAAGTCGCCGCCTTGCAAATCTGTTCAACAGAGGCCTCATTCTTAAAGGCCCAGGTGGAAGCCACAGCTCTAGTGGAATGAGCTGTAATTCTTTCAGGGGGCTGCTGTCCAGCAGTCTCATAGGCTAAACGTATTACGCTACGAAGCCAAAAGGAGAGAGAGGTTGCCGAAGCTTTTTGACCTCTCCTCTGTCCAGAGTAAACAACAAACAGGGAAGAAGTTTGACGAAAATCTTTAGTTGCCTGTAAATAGAATTTCAGGGCACGGACTACGTCCAGATTATGCAAAAGTCGTTCCTTCCTTGAAGACGGATTAGGACATAATGAAGGAACAACAATCTCTTGATTGATATTCCTGTTAGAAACTACCTTAGGTAAAAACCCAGGTTTAGTACGTAGAACTACCTTGTCTGAATGGAAAATCAGGTAAGGAGAATCACAATGTAAGGCAGATAACTCTGAGACTCTTCGAGCCGAGGAAATAGCCATCAAAAACAGAACTTTCCAAGATAAAAGTTTAATATCAATGGAATGAAGGGGTTCAAACTGAACTCCTTGAAGAACTTTAAGAACCAAGTTTAAGCTCCACGGAGGAGCAACAGTTTTAAACACAGGCTTAATCCTAGCCAAAGCCTGACAAAAAGCCTGGACGTCTGGAACTTCTGCCAGACGCTTGTGCAAAAGATTAGACAGAGCAGAAATCTGTCCCTTTAACGAACTAGCTGATAAGCCCTTTTCCAAACCCTCTTGGAGAAAGGACAATATCCTAGGAATCCTAACCTTACTCCATGAGTAACTCTTGGATTCGCACCAATACAGGTATTTACGCCATATCTTATGGTAGATTTTCCTGGTAACAGGCTTTCGTGCCTGTATTAAGGTATCAATAACTGACTCGGAGAAGCCACGCTTTGATAGGATCAAGCGTTCAATCTCCATGCAGTCAGTCTCAGAGAAATTAGATTTGGATGATTGAAGGGACCTTGTATTAGAAGGTCTTGCCTCAGAGGTAGAGTCCATGGTGGACAGGACGACATGTCCACTAGGTCTGCATACCAGGTCCTGCGTGGCCACGCAGGCGCTATCAGAATCACAGATGCTCTCTCCTGTTTGATCTTGGCAATCAGTCGAGGGAGCAGAGGAAACGGTGGAAACACATAAGCCAGGTTGAAGAACCAAGGAGCTGCTAGAGCATCTATCAGCGTCGCTCCCGGGTCCCTGGACCTGGATCCGTAACGAGGAAGCTTGGCGTTCTGGCGAGACGCCATGAGATCCAGTTCTGGTTTGCCCCAACGATGGACCAGTTGAGCAAACACCTCCGGATGGAGTTCCCACTCCCCCGGATGTAAAGTCTGACGACTTAGAAAATCCGCCTCCCAGTTCTCCACGCCTGGGATGTGGATCGCTGACAAGTGGCAAGAGTGAGACTCTGCCCAGCGAATTATCTTTGAGACTTCTAACATCGCTAGGGAACTCCTGGTTCCCCCTTGATGGTTGATGTAAGCCACAGTCGTGATGTTGTCCGACTGAAATCTGATGAACCTCAGTGTTGCTAACTGAGGCCAAGCTAGAAGAGCATTGAATATTGCTCTTAACTCCAAAATATTTATTGGGAGGAGTTTCTCCTCCTGAGTCCACGATCCCTGAGCCTTCAGGGAGTTCCAGACTGCGCACCAGCCTAGAAGACTGGCATCTGTTGTTACAATCGTCCAATCTGGCCTGCGAAAGGTCATACCCTTGGACAGATGGACCCGAGATAACCACCAGAGAAGAGAATCTCTGGTCTCTTGATCCAGATTTAGTAGGGGGGACAAATCTGAGTAATCCCCATTCCACTGGCCTAGCATGCACAATTGCAGCGGTCTGAGATGCAGGCGCGTAAATGGCACTATGTCCATTGCCGCTACCATTAAGTCGATTACTTCCATGCACTGAGATACTGACGGGCGTGGAATGGAATGAAGGACACGGCAAGCATTTAGAAGTTTTGATAACCTGGTCTCCGTCAGATAAATTTTCATTTCTACAGAATCTATCAGAGTCCCTAGGAAGGAGACTCTTGTGAGAGGTGATAGAGAACTCTTTTCCACGTTCACCTTCCACCCATGCGACCTCAGAAAAGCCAGAACTATCTCTGTATGAGACTTGGCAATTTGAAAGCTTGACGCCTGTATCAGGATGTCGTCTAGATACGGAGCTACCGCTATACCTCGTGGTCTTAGAACCGCCAGAAGTGAGCCCAGAACCTTTGTAAAGATTCTCGGGGCCATGGCCAACCCGAAGGGGAGAGCTACAAATTGGTAATGCCTGTCTAGAAAGGCAAATCTTAGGAACCGATGATGATCTGTGTGAATCGGTATGTGAAGGTAGGCATCGTTTAAGTCCACTGTGGTCATGTACTGACCCTCTTGGATCATGGGTAGGATGGTCCGAATAGTTTCCATTTTGAATGATGGAACTCTTAGGAATTTGTTTAAGATCTTTAGGTCCAAAATTGGTCTGAAGGTACCCTCTTTCTTAGGAACCACAAACAGATTTGAATAAAATCCCTGTCCTTGTTCCGTCCCCGGAACTGGGTGGATCACCCCCATTACTAGGAGGTCTTGTACGCAGCGTAGGAATGCCTCTTTCTTTATCTGGTTTTCTGACAACCTTGAAAGATTAAATCTCCCTTGAGGAGGAGAAGCCTTGAAGTCCAGAAGATATCCCTGAGATATGATCTCCAACGCCCAGGGATCCTGGACATCTCTTGCCCACGCCTGGGCGAAGAGAGAAAGTCTGCCCCCCACTAGATCCGTTTCCGGATAGGGGGCCAACCCTTCATGCTGTCTTAGAGGCAGTAGCAGGTTTTCTGGCCTGCTTGCCCTTGTTCCAGGACTGGTTAGCTTTCCAGGCCTGTCTGTAACGAGCAACGGTTCCTTCCTGTTTTGGGGCGGAGGAAGTTGACGTTGCTCCTGCCTTGAAGTTTCGAAAAGCACGAAAATTAGACTGTTTGGCCTTTGATTTTGCCTTGTCCTGAGGTAGAGTATGACCCTTACCTCCAGTAATGTCAGCGATAATTTCTTTCAAGCCGGGCCCGAATAAGGTTTGCCCCTTGAAAGGAATATTAAGCAATTTAGATTTAGAAGTCACATCAGCTGACCAGGATTTAAGCCATAACGCTCTGCGCGCCTGGATGGCAAATCCGGAGTTCTTAGCCGTTAGTTTAGTTAAGTGTACAATGGCATCAGAAACAAATGCATTAGCTAGCTTAAGTGCTTTAAGCTTGTCCATAATTTCATCCAATGGAGCTGAGTGAATGGCCTCTTCCAGAGACTCAAACCAGAATGCCGCAGCAGCAGTGACAGGCGCAATGCATGCAAGGGGCTGTAAGATAAAACCTTGTTGAACAAACATTTTCTTAAGGTAACCTTCCAATTTTTTATCCATTGGATCCGAAAAAGCACAACTATCCTCCACCGGGATAGTGGTACGCTTAGCTAAAGTAGAAACTGCTCCCTCCACCTTAGGGACCGTCTGCCATAAGTCCCGTGTAGTGGCGTCTATTGGAAACATTTTTCTAAATATAGGAGGAGGGGAAAAAGGCACACTAGGTCTATCCCACTCCTTGCTAATAATTTCTGTAAGCCTTTTAGTTATAGGAAAAACATCAGTACACACCGGTACTGCATAGTATCTATCCAGCCTACATAACTTCTCTGGAATAGCAACTGTGTTACAGTCATTCAGAGCCGCTAAAACCTCCCCTAGCAATACACAGAGGTTCTCAAGCTTAAATTTAAAATGAGAAATTTCTGAATCCGGTTTCCCTGGATCAGATCCATCACCTACAGAGTGAAGCTCTCCGTCCTCATGTTCTGCAAACTGTGACGCAGTATCGGACATGGCTCTTGTAGCACCAGCGCGCTCTATTCTTACCCCAGAGCAATCGCGCTTGCCTCTGAAATCTGGCAATTTAGATAATACTTCTGTCAGGGTATTATTCATAATAGTAGCCATGTCTTGTAAAGTGATTTGTATGGACGCCCCTGATGCGCTAGGCGCCACAATATCACACTCCTCCTGAGCGGGAGGCGAAGGTACTGACACGTGAGGAGAGTTAGTCGGCATAACTTCCCCCTCGTTGTCTGGTGATAATTCTTTTATAGATAAAGACTGACCTTTATTATTTAAAGTGAAATCAATACATTTAGTACACATATTTCTATGAGGCTCCACACTAGCCTTTAAACATAGTGAACAAAACGATTCATCTGTGTCAGACATGTTTAAACAGACTAGCAATAAAACTAGCAGACTTGGAAAACACTGTAAATAATTTTACAAGCAATAAAGAAAAACGCTACTGTGCCTTTAAGAAGCACCAAAAACTGTCACCGTTGAAATAACAATGAACCAAATCAGTTATAGCAACAAAATTTTCACAGTAAATGTATTAAGTTAGCAGAGCATTGCACCCACTTGCAAATGGATGAATAACCCCTTAATACCCAAAACGGTTTTTTTATAAGCAGTAAAGAAAAAAACGTTTTTTAATACAGTCCAAACACCACTGTCACAGGTCTGCTGTGAATGATTACCTCCCTCAAAATGACTTTTGAAGTCCCTTAAGCTCTCTGGAGACGACCTGGTTCATGCAGGAAGAAGCAGGAAGATTAAGCCTAAATTTTTACTGCGTCAAAAAGGCGCTAAAATAGGCCCCTCCTACTCAATATTACAACATGTTGAGTTTCAGTTAACTGTTTCTATGCAGAAAAACCGGTCAGCCATGTGGAAATTTTTTTTGCCTTAATAAGTTTTATCACCAAAGTACCTCACAACAGATTAAACATGCCAGTAAAATCGTTTTAAACCTCCTTTTGTTAAGGAGTATAAATTTCTATTGATACGCCTGATACCAGTCCTCCTACTGCATTTAAGGCTTATAACATCACTTCAGTATTAATAGCATTTTCTCAGTCAAGTTCCATTCCTTAGAAAATTACATTACTGTATATATTTAAATCAGCCTGTTAACAGTCGCTTTCACTGTAATAAAGGCTTTACTTACATTACATTGGTATCAGCAGTATTTTCTTAGTCAATTCCATTCCTTAGAAAAATAATTTACTGCACATACCTCATTTGCAGGGTTCCCCGCACGCTATTCCCTTTCTGAAAGTTACCCCACTCCTCAGAATGTGCGAGAACAGCCAGTGGATCTTAGTTACTTCTGCTAAGATCATAGAAAACGCAGGCAGATTCTTCTTCCAAACACTGCCTGAGAACAAACAGCACACTCCGGTGCCATTTAAAATAACAAACTTTTGATTGAAGAAATAAACTAAGTATAAAAAACACCACAGACCTCTCACAACCTCCTATACTAGTTGAGTTGCAAGAGAATGACTGAATATGACATGTGAGGGGAGGAGCTATATAGCAGCTCTGCTTGGGTGATCCTCTTGCAATTTCCTGTTGGGAAGGGAATATATTCCATAAGTAATGATGACCCGTGGACTGAATACACTTAACAAGAGAAAATAACTCGCCAAACAAAAATAACTTCATGCTTCTATGGGACACAGGATTGAAGAGTTTAACATTTTAGCTCACAGAGCTTTGAATTGTGATGTCAAAATACAAACCTTCATTACCTGGAAATATACTATTGAGAATCTGTAGCTTATTCGAATACTTTCGCCATAGTTTTAGAACATAATCCTCCCATCGAATCATTTTGCCCAATATTAGCATGACAGGAATAGTGGGAAGGCCAATCAAAAGGAAGAGAGGGTCAGCACGCTCCATGACATCAAGGCCTTCTTTATGTCCCACAACCTAGGCAGATACAAAATATGACATGAGATATGATGAGCATTTTGTGTAAATAATATAGAGATATGCAAATGAGGTCTGCTCTCCCCGGAAGCTCAGCCCACTTAATTGGGTTGTGGTTCCAATTAACAGAAACTGCTATTTCATATACAAAACAACATAATTTATGCTTACCTGATAAATTTATTTCTCTTGTAGTGTATTCAGTCCACGGGTCATCATTACTTATGGAATATATTCCCTTCCCAACAGGAAGTTGCAAGAGGATCACCCAAGCAGAGCTGCTATATAGCTCCTCCCCTCACATGTCATATTCAGTCATTCGACCGAAACTAGACGAGAAAGGAGAAACTATAGGGTGCAGTGGTGACTGGAGTATTAATTAAAATTTAGAACTACCTTAAAAAGACAGGGCGGGCCGTGGACTGAATACACTACAAGAGAAATAAATTTATCAGGTAAGCATAAATTATGTTTTCTCTTGTTAAGTGTATTCAGTCCACGGGTCATCATTACTTATGGGATACCAATACCAAAGCTAAAGTACACGGATGATGGGAGGGACAAGGCAGGAACTTAAACGGAAGGAACCACTGCCTGTAGAACCTTTCTCCCAAAAACAGCCTCCGAAGAAGCAAAAGTGTCAAATTTGTAAAATTTTGAAAAGGTGTGAAGCGAAGACCAAGTCGCCGCCTTGCAAATCTGTTCAACAGAGGCCTCATTCTTAAAGGCCCAGGTGGAAGCCACAGCTCTAGTGGAATGAGCTGTAATTCTTTCAGGGGGCTGCTGTCCAGCAGTCTCATAGGCTAAACGTATTACGCTACGAAGCCAAAAGGAGAGAGAGGTTGCCGAAGCTTTTTGACCTCTCCTCTGTCCAGAGTAGACGACAAACAGGGAAGAAGTTTGACGAAAATCTTTAGTTGCCTGTAAATAGAATTTCAGGGCACGGACTACGTCCAGATTATGCAAAAGTCGTTCCTTCTTTGAAGAAGGATTAGGACATAATGAAGCAACAACAATCTCTTGATTGATATTCCTGTTAGAAACTACCTTAGGTAAAAACCCAGGTTTAGTACGTAGAACTACCTTGTCTGAATGGAAAATCAGGTAAGGAGAATCACAATGTAAGGCAGATAACTCCGAGACTCTTCGAGCCGAGGAAATAGCCATCAAAAACAGAACTTTCCAAGATAAAAGTTTAATATCAATGGAATGAAGGGGTTCAAACGGAACTCCTTGAAGAACTTTCAAGAACCAAGTTTAAGCTCCACGGGGGAGCAACAGTTTTAAACACAGGCTTAATCCTAGCCAAAGCTTGACAAAAAGCCTGGACGTCTGGAACTTCTGCCAGACGCTTGTGCAAAAGAATAGACAGAGCAGAGATCTGTCCCTTTAACGAACTAGCTGATAAGCCCTTTTCCAAACCCTCTTGGAGAAAGGACAATATCCTAGGAATCCTAACCTTACTCCATGAGTAACTCTTGGATTCGCACCAATACAGGTATTTACGCCATATCTTATGGAAGATTTTCCTGGTAACAGGCTTTCGTGCCTGTATTAAGGTATCAATAACTGACTCGGAGAAGCCACGCTTTGATAGGATCAAGCGTTCAATCTCCATGCAGTCAGTCTCAGAGAAATTAGATTTGGATGATTGAAAGGACCTTGCATTAGAAGGTCTTGCCTCAGAGGTAGAGTCCATGGTGGACAGGACGACATGTCCACTAGGTCTGCATACCAGGTCCTGCGTGGCCACGCAGGCGCTATCAGAATCACTGATGCTCTCTCCTGTTTGATCTTGGCATTCAGTCGAGGGAGCAGAGGAAACGGTGGAAACACATAAGTCAGGTTGAAGAACCAAGGAGCTGCTAGAGCATCTATCAGCGTCGCTCCCGGGTCCCTGGACCTGGATCCGTAACGAGGAAGCTTGGCGTTCTGGCGAGACGCCATGAGATCCAGTTCTGGTTTGCCCCAACGATGGACCAGTTGAGCAAACACCTCCGGATGGAGTTCCCACTCCCCCGGATGAAAAGTCTGACGACTTAGAAAATCCGCCTCCCAGTTCTCCACGCCTGGGATGTGGATCGCTGACAAGTGGCAAGAGTGAGACTCTGCCCAGCGAATTATCTTTGAGACTTCTAACATCGCTAGGGAACTCCTGGTTCCCCCTTGATGGTTGATGTAAGCCACAGTTGTGATGTTGTCCGACTGAAATCTGATGAACCTCAGTGTTGCTAACTGAGGCCAAGCTAGAAGAGCATTGAATATTGCTCTTAACTCCAGAATATTTATTGGGAGGAGTTTCTCCTCCTGAGTCCACGATCCCTGAGCCTTCAGGGAGTTCCAGACTGCGCCCCAGCCTAGAAGACTGGCATCTGTTGTTACAATCGTCCAATCTGGCCTGCGAAAGGTCATACCCTTGGACAGATGGACCCGAGATAACCACCAGAGAAGAGAATCTCTGGTCTCTTGATCCAGATTTAGTAGGGGGGACAAAGCCGAGTAATCCCCATTCCACTGGCCTAACATGCACAATTGCAGCGGTCTGAGATGCAGGCTCGCAAATGGCACTATGTCCATTGCCGCTACCATTAAGCCGATTACTTCCATGCACTGAGCTACTGACGGGCGTGGAATGGAATGAAGGACACGGCAAGCATTTAGAAGTTTTGATAACCTGGTCTCCGTCAGGTAAATTTTCATTTCTACAGAATCTATCAGAGTCCCTAGGAAGGAGACTCTTGTGAGAGGTGATAGAGAACTCTTTTCCACGTTCACCTTCCACCCATGCGACCTCAGAAAAGCCAGAACTATCTCTGTATGAGACTTGGCAATTTGAAAGCTTGACGCCTGTATCAGGATGTCGTCTAAATACGGAGCTACCGCTATACCTCGTGGTCTTAGAACTGCCAGAAGTGAGCCCAGAACCTTAGTAAAGATTCTCGGGGCCGTGGCCAACCCGAAGGGGAGAGCTACAAATTGGTAATGCCTGTCTAGAAAGGCAAATCTTAGGAACCGATGATGATCTTTGTGAATCGGTATGTGAAGGTAGGCATTGTTTAAGTCCACTGTGGTCATGTACTGACCCTCTTGGATCATGGGTAGGATGGTCCGAATAGTTTCCATTTTGAATGATGGAACTCTTAGGAATTTGTTTAAGATCTTTAGGTCCAAAATTGGTCTGAAGGTACCCTCTTTCTTGGGAACCACAAACAGATTTGAATAAAATCCCTGTCCTTGTTCCGTCCGCGGAACTGGGTGGATCACCCCCATTACTAGGAGGTCTTGTACGCAGCGTAAGAATGCCTCTTTCTTTATCTGGTTTACTGATAACCTTGAAAGATGAAATCTCCCTTGAGGAGGAGAAGCCTTGAAGTCCAGAAGATATCACTGAGATATGATCTCCAACGCCCAGGGATCCTGGACATCTCTTGCCCACGCCTGGGCGAAGAGAGAAAGTCTGCCCCCCACTAGATCCGTTTCCGGATAGGGGGCCAACCCTTCATGCTGTCTTAGAGGCAGTAGCAGGTTTTCTGGCCTGCTTGCCCTTGTTCCAGGACTGGTTAGTTTTCCAGGCCTGTCTGTAACGAGCAACGGTTCCTTCCTGTTTTGGGGCGAGGAAGTTGACGTTGCTCCTGCCTTGAAGTTTCGAAAAGCACGAAAATTAGACTGTTTGGCCTTTGATTTGGCCTTGTCCTGAGGTAGAGTATGACCCTTACCTCCAGTAATGTCAGCGATAATTTCTTTCAAGCCGGGCCCGAATAAGGTTTGCCCCTTGAAAGGAATATTAAGCAATTTAGATTTAGAAGTCACATCAGCTGACCAGGATTTAAGCCATAACGCTCTGCGCGCCTGGATGGCAAATCCGGAGTTCTTAGCCGTTAGTTTAGTTAAGTGTACAATGGCATCAGAAACAAATGCATTAGCTAGCTTAAGTGCTTTAAGCTTGTCCATAATTTCATCCAATGGAGCTGAGTGAATGGCCTCTTCCAGAGACTCAAACCAGAATGCCGCAGCAGCAGTGACAGGCGCAATGCATGCAAGGGGCTGTAAGATAAAACCTTGTTGAACAAACATTTTCTTAAGGTAACCTTCCAATTTTTTATCCATTGGATCCGAAAAAGCACAACTATCCTCCACCGGGATAGTGGTACGCTTAGCTAAAGTAGAAACTGCTCCCTCCACCTTAGGGACCGTCTGCCATAAGTCCCGTGTAGTGGCGTCTATTGGAAACATTTTTCTAAATATAGGAGGAGGGGAAAAAGGCACACCAGGTCTATCCCACTCCTTGCTAATAATTTCTGTAAGCCTTTTAGTTATAGGAAAAACATCAGTACACACCGGTACTGCATAGTATCTATCCAGCCTACATAACTTCTCTGGAATAGCAACTGTGTTACAGTCATTCAGAGCCGCTAAAACCTCCCCTAGCAATACACGGAGGTTCTCAAGCTTAAATTTAAAATTAGAAATTTCTGAATCCGGTTTCCCTGGATCAGATCCGTCACCTACAGAGTGAAGCTCTCCGTCCTCATGTTCTGCAAACTGTGACGCAGTATCGGACATGGCTCTTGTAGCACCAGCGCGCTCTATTCTTACCCCAGAGCAATCGCGCTTGCCTCTGAAATCTGGCAATTTAGATAATACTTCTGTCAGGGTATTATTCATAATAGTAGCCATGTCTTGTAAAGTTATTTGTATGGACGCCCCTGATGCGTTAGGCGCCACAATATCACGCGCCTCCTGAACGGGAGGCGAAGGTACTGACACGTGAGGAGAGTTAGTCGGCATAACTTCCCCCTCGTTGTCTGGTGATAATTCCTTTATAGATAAAGACTGACCTTTATTATTTAAAGTGAAATCAATACATTTAGTACACATGTTTCTGTGGGGCTCCACACTGGCCTTTAAACATAGTGAACAAAGACTCATCTGTGTCAGACATGTTTAAACAGACTAGCAATAAAACTAGCAGACTTGGAAAACACTGTAAATAATTTTACAAGCAATAAAGAAAAACGCTACTGTGCCTTTAAGAAGCACCAAAAACTGTCACCGTTGAAATAACAATGAACCAAATCAGTTATAGCAACAAAATTTTCACAGTAAATGCATTAAGTTAGCAGAGCATTGCACCCACTTGCAAATGGATGAATAACCCCGTAATACCCAAAACGGTTTTTTATAAGCAGTAAAGAAAAAAACCTTTTTTAATACAGTCCAAACACCACTGTCACAGGTCTGCTGTGACTGATTACCTCCCTCAAAATGACTTTTGAAGTCCCTTAAGCTCTCTGGAGACGACCTGGTTCATGCAGGAAGAAGCAGGAAGATTAAGCCTAAATTTTTACTGCGTCAAAAAAGCGCCTCCTACTCAATATTACAACATAGGGAGTTTCAGTTAACTGTTTCTATGCAGAAAAAACGGACAGCCATGTGGAAAAATTTTTTGCCCCAATAAGTTTTATCACCAAAGTATCTCACAAAAGATTAAACATGCCAGTAAAATCGTTTTAAACCTCCTTTTGTTAAGGAGTATAAATTTCTATTGATAAGCCTGATACCAGTCCTCCTACTGCATTTAAGGCTTATAACATCACTTCAGTATTAATAGCATTTTCTCAGTCAAGTTCCATTCCTTAGAAAATTACATTACTGTATATATTTAAATCAGCCTGTTAACAGTCGCTTTCACTGTAATAAAGGCTTTACTTACATTACATTGGTATCAGCAGTATTTTCTTAGTCAATTCCATTCCTTAGAAAAATAATTTACTGCACATACCTCATTTGCAGGATTCCCCGCACGCTATTCCCTTTCTGAAAGTTACCCCACTCCTCAGAATGTGCGAGAACAGCCAGTGGATCTTAGTTACTTCTGCTAAGATCATAGAAAACGCAGGCAGATTCTTCTTCCAAACACTGCCTGAGAAACAAACAGCACACTCCGGTGCCATTTAAAATAACAAACTTTTGATTGAAGAAATAAACTAAGTATAAAAAACACCACAGACCTCTCACAACCTCCTATACTAGTTGAGTTGCAAGAGAATGACTGAATATGACATGTGAGGGGAGGAGCTATATAGCAGCTCTGCTTGGGTGATTCTCTTGCAACTTCCTGTTGGGAAGGGAATATATTCCATAAGTAATGATGACCCGTGGACTGAATACACTTAACAAGAGAAATGCCATTTTATACTCTGCAGCTGGTATAACAAGCCATTGGAAATATATTAAAGGAAACCAATTTTACAGCACACAGTTCCTCTAATTACGGGTAGGTACAAAATGCAGTTAACTTTCATTATTTAGTTTGCCCTCTTATGTAATGAAAATGGTGCGTGGGACGGTCTACACCAGAATTTTTATTGTTTAAAAAGATAGATAATCCCTTTATTACCCGTTCCCCAGTTTTGAATAACCAACACGGTTTTATTAATATACTTTTTACCTCAGTGATTACCTTGTATCTAAGCCTCTGCAAACTGCCCCCTTATTTCAGTTCTTTTGACAAACTTGCATTTTATGCAATCAGTGCTGACTCATAAATAACTACATGGGAGTGAGCTCAATGTTATCTATAGAGCAGACATGAACTAGCGCTGTCTAGCTGTGAAAAACTGTCAAAATGCACTAAGATAAGAGGATGCCTTCAAGGGCATAGAAATAAGCATATCAGTCTACCTAGGTGTAGCTTTCAATAAATACCAAGAGAACAAAGCAAATTAGATGAGCATCATTGGAATGTAGTTCCAAAACCTCTGGAGGGCCAGTTTGAGGATGTCTGCCCTATCTGAATCATGAAAGTATACAAGTTGACTAGACTGCCCCTTTAAAGTGAAGGTCAATTTTAAGCAAATGCACTGCACCCCTTTAAACATGAACATATAAGCATTCAAGTCGCTAACGTTATTTTTGACAAATGTTATTCACTTTGGAATAAAAGCTATATATATTATACCTCCGTTTCATATATTGACTCCTCCCCTCCAACACTTCCTTATTCGGCACTAGTGACGTAGCCAGCGGTCCCACACGCTCACTATGTCACTTGCAAGCTCGTGCACAACAGCCGAACGAAAATGTGCATGCGTATGTTACCCGCAATCGCGCATGCGTAATTTTTTTATGTATCTAAAAGAATCATAGAGCAGGATACGCATGCGCGTCTCATGCACGAGCATGATGTTGATGACGCTTGCGCAGAAGTTGCTAATGACGTTGAGGGGGAGAAGGGATTGGCTGTCACATCCTGAAAAACTGTCAATCGTTGGCGGCAAGATGGCGGGCGGACAATAGAAGTACAATGGTGGCGATTTAGAAGGTGAAAAATCTAATTTTCTGATGATTTGTCAAGATTTTCATGAATGAACATCAACCTTATTTGACATGAGCAGTATAAACCTGTTAGCGACTAAGCCAGACTTGACCTTCACTTTAAGTCTGCTCTGGAGCAGAAAGGAAATGTCTAGAGCAGAAGCTTTTTGCTGCTCCAGACTAGACTTTAGCAGTGTACGATGTACCTTTAATATATTGTACAGTTGATTGTGTTGAATTTTATTTAAAAAAAAAAAAACATAGCATATTGCAATTAGCTCTACAAGATGACAAGATAAACAATCAAACCAAAAATAGTCTTGTGTTAAGGCTCAAAAATCCCACTCTCAACACACTAAATATGATCATAGATCCTTTTAAAAGTTATATTTGATGTCAAGAAACTTTAAAGAATTGTTTTACATTTGCAATATACTTCTGGCACATTGTGTGTTTCATGATGTCTAATGGAACACAGGAGAGCTTTAAATACTTAATGAGCTTCCAAACGTCAACATAGAATCATAAAAACAGCAAATGATGTTTCTTTTTCTACTACACAGTCTCTGTTTGTAATCCGTTATGTATAAGGTATGCAAATACACACAACAGGAGTCCAAAGAAATTGGCAGAAAATCAAATTCAACAATGACATTATTAGCGCACATGTTAATTAACAATAAGCATGGCTGACATTTTCTTTAAATGTTTTGATTATGCATTAGCAAGAAATAAAAACACAAAGGGAACAGGCGGTTTACAATAATATGTACTTAAATTAATATCAAATTCAGAAAAAAATAAATTCGTATTAAATGCAAAATATTATTTATCTGTTAAAGGTAAGGAAGAGAAAGAAGGAACTAAAGAAATAAGGACGAATATGTTTCATGATGGTGAGAGTCCACGAGTCAACAGCTGTGGAAATTACTCTCCTGACTAATATGAAGAGGCAAAATTCCTCCCACTTCCCATAATTCTCAGTCATACATATAGCCAAGTAGATAAAGAAAACAGAAAAGCAGGAAAGAAAAATGTAGGCAAAGTGCAAAACAAGTACTCCAGCTGCCTGAATAAAAAGAAAAGCCGGGGCTTGTGGACTCTTCCCATCATGAAAGAAATGAATAATCAGGTAAGCTTACTTTTTTTCTTTTATCAGATGATTAGAGTCTATGAATCATCAAATGCTGGAGTCTATACCCAAGCAGTGAAGTCCACAAGATCACCATGAAATAGGGGAGGGGGGCAAACAGTGAAAGCAGGATGTTACAATCAGGCACTATGGCCCACTCGTAGACCTTTCCTGCCAGAAGTAGCCTCAGAAGAGGCATACACATCAAAGTGTTAAAATTTAAATGTGTGCACAAAGAAGACAAAGCTTTGGAAATCTGATCAACAGAAGCCTCATTATGAAAACCCCAAAAAGTGGCAACTGCTCTAGTAGAGAGCACAAAAGTCCCCACCAACAAATATGCTTTATGAATTAAGGCTTTAAGCCAGGCAGCAAAAGTAACAGCCATAGCTTTCTGACCCTTACAAAGACCGGAAATATTAACAAAAAGATAAGAAGAAAGCCTGAAAATAATATATGAGAGCTCATAATATTTGAGAGCTCTCATAACATCCAAATTGTGATAAAGACACTCCTTACAGATATTAGGGGCTGGACAAAAAAAGGAACTTCCTGATAAATATCATCCATAGAAAAGAATAGCTAGTATAAAGAACAACCTTATCCTGATGAGAAAAAAAAAATCAGAAAAGAATGTTTGTATGACAAAGCTGAAAGCTCAGAAACCCTCCTAGTCGAAGAAATAGCTAGAAGAAAAAGAACCTTCAAGGATAAAAGCTGAAGGTCTAAACTATGCATAGGCTTAAAAGGAGGTTGTTTGAAGAACTCTCAAAACCAGATTAAGATTCTAAGGAGGAGAAACTAGACAAATAGCTGATTTAATTATGAAAATCTGGAATTTTAGCAATTAAACAGAAAGAGCCAAAGTCTGACCTTTCAGAGAACTGGCTAAGAAACCATTATCCAGACCCTCTAGCAGGAATTCAAGAACTCTAGGAATTCATCATGCAAAAAAATATTTTCCAGACTTTATGATAAATAAATCTGGTAACAGGTTTCCAAACCTGAATCAAGGTGTCAATAACCTTGTCAGGAAAACCTCTCTGAGACACACCTAAGCGAAAGGCCATGAGATCTCTCTCTGGCAGACCCTAACATCTCACAATATGGCTGTAAACTTTCTATTCAAAGACCATTCCACTGGGTGAAGATAGTGGCGACTGAGAAAGTCCGCCTCCCAATTGTTCATACCCAGAATGTGGATAGCCGAAATCACGCAATGGTGGTGTTCTGCCAAGTTGTTGATGCAGGACACTTCCCTTATTGCTAAGGAACTGCAAGTTGCTCCCTGATGATTTCACATAGGCCACTGCTGTGACATTGTCGGACTGGAATCTCAGAAAAGATTTCTGTCTGAGGTTGGGCCAACTCTGGAGAGCTCTAAAGACTACACAGCTTTACAGAATAATTATGGGTAACCTCGCCTCCTGAGGAGTCCAAACTCCCTGCGCTCCACAAGACCCCCAGATTGCACCCCAATTGGTTGAAGAAAGGAGGCCCCCTGAACCCTTGAATAGTGAGTTTGCCACCAAATTAGTGACTGATCTTTTGATATAGATCCTTGAGAGACCCACAACTTCAATGCACAACGGGAGAGCACAGGATTGTTACAACTTCATTCTTTTCTGATTTGCCAGGGACATATACATTGTCACTGAATTGATTAAGAACCCCAGAAAAGAGAGACACAGGCCTGAGACGTTAAGAAAGTTAAAGTTTGACTTTAGTGTTCCTTTAAGTCTATAAACTGACCCTCCTGCACTAAAGGAAGTGTAAACGGCCTCCATCTTGAAACTAGGAAGTCAAAAAGTTTGAAATCCAAAATGGGTCAGAAGACCCCCTCTTTCTTTGATACAATGAAAATATTAAAATAAAACCCCTTTTTTAATCAAGAAGTTGAAACTGGAGCAATCACTCCCATCAATTCCAGATTTCTTACACAGACAAAAAAAAATGTTTGGGCTTTTAAAGGATTTAGACGCACAAAAGACAGAAAGAATCTTCCCCAAAGTCTTGAACAAAAGATTATTCGATACCCCTGGGTAATTATTTGCAATAGCTGAAGAAAGTTACTTTGCAACTACGTAATGAAGCTGGATTTCCTAGTTCTAAAGAGCTAGCATACAGTTTTAAAAGACCTGATAGGTGTAATTTTTGAGGCGACAACCAGCATCTAGTCTCTACTGTCATATGATCTTTCATGTTCATCTTCTGAAAATGCTACTTGTTAGGACTCACTGGAGAATCTCATTCAAAACAGAAAAGAAGTTTCTCTCGCTGTATCTTTTAGCCAAGCAGATGCACAGCTGTCCAACGCTAGAGGTGCGTTTTGGAGGCTTTCTGAAGCAATGGAGGACACCTTATTCCTTCCTATCTCCTGACAAAGAAAGTTGCTTTAAGGGGAAGGTAGGCAAGCATGTCTGCAGCTATTCTCCCAAGCATCTTAAGGAAATGTCTTAATTCCAACATCATTTGCTTGAATACACAAAATTTGAACTGGACCTTGTTTACTCCTTACCCAAAATGAATGAAACCCTTGCTAATGTGATTTAAGCAGCCTTCAACCAGCAATATATGAACTTTAGAATCTTGTGATACAACCTGCTCTTGAAATTAGATTTCACTAGAACATAAATATGAATTGCTCTCATCTCAACACAACCACTTGATTTCAAGGTTGGGATAAAATTTAACTATGAATGTATGAATTTTTTTTATATGAACTCTAAGAAAACCTTTCAACTGGTTTTCAAAAGAGCACAAAAGCGTGATATTGTTGGTTTTGACATCTGACTGAGCTAGAATCGGGACAATAAGTGGATAATGATCTGTTATGAGAATGGCAATAACTTTGTTAAGAAAGATAGAGAAACTGATGAAATAAGTTTCCACAAGAGGGACATACAAATATTTCTATTTTCAGCTACAATGCCTCAAGAGACTTAATTTTGAAGCTTCTGATCCTGGAAAATCTGATAATATTGTAAAGATCTATAAGTTGATAAAAGTCCCCTGAGGTTTGTGGAGCCAGAAAGAGATTGGAATAAAGTAATTTTCTCCATTTGTGGAAAAGGGATTATGTTATATTGATTTAACAGCACAATAACAATGCTGCAAACCAAAGTAAGCTTTAAAAGGGACATGAAACCCATTATTTTTTTATTTTGTGATTCAGAGAAAGCATGCAAGTTTAAACAACTTTCCAATTTATTTCTATCATCTAATATAGATAGGCTCAGGAGCTGCTGATTGGTGGCTGCACACGTATGCCTCATGTCATTGACTTAACCATGTGCATTGCGGTTTCTTCAATAAAAGATACTAAGGGAAGGAAGCAAAATAGATAATATAAGTACAGGCAGTCCCCAGGTTACAGAAATCTGACTTAAGTACAACTCGTACTTACAAACGGAGAAAAACGAAATTTAAGCTTACCTGATAAATGTATTTCTTTCTTGACACGGTGAGTCCACAGATCATCATCAATTACTGTTGGGAATATCACTCCTGGCCAGCAGTAATTGATGATGATCCGTGGACTCACAGTGTCATTAGAAAGAAAACCCTATTCTATCCAAAACTAAAAAAATGTTTGGCTAGAGTTTCACCTAAAAAAAAGTGCATGTTTCAACTTACAAACAAATTCAACTTAAGAACAAACCTACAGAACCTATCTTGTTCACAACCTGGGGACTGCCTGTAAATTAGAAAGTTGTTTAAAATCGTATTCTCTATCTAAATCATGAAAGAAAAAAATGGGCGGGGGGGGGGTCTGTGCAGTGTTCTGGATAGGACGCATCCTGGAGCTGTACCACCAAAGAGGGGGCCCACTACAAGCGAGGACTCACCATTCATATTCGGTGTAAGTACTGAATGACACCTTATTTGTTTGCACTTACATACTTTTGACAAGGATTCCTTGTTCTCACTGCAGGACCTTTAGATTATCTTCACCACTGGTTGTTCCAACATCAGGATCTTCTGTATTTCCATACAATACTGCCTGTTACTATGCAACACAGCGTTTGTCATGTTTCGCTTTTTTATGTTGTTTTAAGTGAATTTTATGATTTTATAAAGTGTTTTTTTATAAATAAATTGTTTTTTTCCAGTATATGCAGCCTGATACATATATTTAGCTTGGTAGCGCCATAGTCCATAGACCTTTATCTGCTTTTTAACACTAAAGCGCTATACTTTGTTTTGTGTCTGTATTTGGGATTCACCTGGGAGAATCCTTTTACTGTGGCATTATTGTGTAGCATTATTCTTAGCACAGTGATAAACTATATGTTTTTTCCTGTTTAGGAAAAGACATCAAATTAAATCCTTTGGAAGTTGTATATGGTTTGATTTTTCAGATGTTCTGTGAGGCTTAAACCTAATAGGACTTAGAACAAAATTAAAACCAAATCAATGCTTAGGATAATAAAGGGTCTTTCCTTCAAAGGAATCTAAACATCATATTACTTGAATCTCAGTTTAAAATAATGATAAAGATAAGATAAATGGACTTCAGCAGTTCTCATACCTGGGAAAAGAGCACTAATTGGTTTGAACGCAAAATCATAAAATGTAAAACGTATTCTTATCACGCACCTTTCTCTCTCGATAATTAAAAGCTCATGAGCTTTTCAATGAGACAATTCTCTAAATACAAGAAAAATAAGCTAAGCTGAAATCTAAATATCCATGACATAAAAATAATTTAATATTAATTATATCAGATATTGAGAAGTAATATATGTATATATACTTATTTAACATATGAAGGGAAAAAAAACCTTCTCCTTTAATTACCTGAGCCTGAATGCCAGGTACCCCTGCAGATAAGGAATCTTAAACCCTAAGGAATAAAGAGAGGGCAAATTTAAGTACAATTACTTTACTTCAAGCAACTCAAACACAAGGACTGATGAAGCGTACAGTGGTGGATTGTATCCATTCTTGTTTTGTACTGATATCATTTGGGTGGCAGGAGCATAACATATATATTTATATGTGCAATATGTGAAATCAAGTGCCACTACTCATTAACAACTCTAAATATGCTTTTATCCTATATTTAATGATGCATGTACCTGTCAATATTGTTATGCATCTCATTTAGAGAGCGGGCAAACAAAATACCCTTATTTTATTGTTTTCTTTCTCTGTGTTAGTTGAATGTGAGGTGTTATATACTTAATGGAGTAATGTACAAGCTTTTGTAATCTATAGAGGCCCTTATGGTTGAGACATAGCTATTCACCAAATTTAACTTACTTTAGTGTTATATTTCCATGTTATGTATGTAGCTTGTATGGGTTCTAATGGTCTATTATCAACAGGGTTCCTTCCCACATTTAAAAACTGGGGTTGCCACCACAAGAATGACAGTTTTATTTGGAAACTTCCCAACTGCTTAGAGAAGCCCACTGTATATTATCTATACAGGACGGAATGTAGTTAGTCTGTTTTGTAGCCACATTCTAATCTAGCCCAAGGTATAATGAGTATACTTCATATTATGGCAAAGTAGCTATTTGACTCTATATTTTGTAGCATGACTCCCTGAGGTATAACCCCAATTGCTCCATAACTAGATGTATTAGTTTTCCCTAAATTTAAAATAGTTTGCCTATTTTAAATGGAGAACATTGATTGCTTTAATATAATACAAGTATTTTGATGAGATTATGTTGTAATCCTTCATTAGATGCAAAGCAGATTTTCGAGTTATACGACTAGTTTCCTATGTTTTATTGATGCTAAATGGATGTTATTTTAGGCTTTATGGGAATCATGTTCTATAGAGATGCCTTGCATCAGAAAATATACTCAAGAGTTTATTGTAATTTTATTTTGAATTTTTTTTTTTTAATTGCCCGATTCATTTCTTTGTTGGTATTGAGAGTCCACGATCCTTACTCCTTACTCTTGGGATTACATCATCTGGCCACTAGGAAGAGGCAAAGACACCCTACTATATATATATATATATATATATATACACAGTGGATATAAAAAGTCTACACACCCCAGTTAAAATGTCAGGTTTCTGTGATGTAAACAAATGAGGCAAAGATAAATCATTTCATAACTTGTTCCACCTTTAATGTGACCTATAAACTGTACAACTCAATTGAAAAACAAACCGAAATCTTTTAGGTAAAGGGAAATAAAAATAAAATAATATGGTTGCATAAGTGTGAACACCCTTTTATAACTGGGGATGTAGTTGTGTTCAGAATTAAGCAATCACATTCAAAATCATGTTAAATAGGAGTCAGTACACACCTGTCATAATTTAAAGTGCCTCTAATTAACCCCAAATAAAGTTCAGCTGTCCTAGTAGGTCTTTCCTGACATTTTGTTAGTCGCATCCTACAGGAAAAGCCATGGTCCGCAGAGAGCTTCTAAAGCATCAGAGGGATCTCATTGTTAAAAGGTATCAGTCAGGAGAAGGGTACAAAAGAATTTCCAAGGCATTAGATATACCATGGAACACAGTGAAGACAGTCATCAAGTGAAGAAAATATGGTGCAACAGTGACATTACCAAGAACTGGATGTCCCTCCAAAATTGCTGAAAAGACCAGAAGAACACTGGTCTGGAAGGCTGCCAAGAGGCCTACAGCAACATTAAATGAGCTGCAGGAATATCTGGCAAGTATTGGCTGTGTGGTACATGTGACAACAATCGCCCGTATTCTTCATATGTCTGGGCTATGGGGTAGAGTGGCAAGACGGAAGCCTTTTCTTACAAAAAAAAACATCCAAGCCTGGCTAAATTTTGCAAAAACACATCTGAAGTTTCCCAAAAGCATGTTGCAAAAGGTGTTCTGGTCTGATGAAACCAAATTTTAACTTTTTGGCCATAATTCCAAAAGATATGTTTGGCACAAAAACAACACTGCACATCACCAAAAGAACACCATACCCACAGTGAAGTATGGTGGTGTCAGCATCATGCTTTGGGGCTGTTTTTCTTCAGCTGAAACTGGGGCCTTAGTCAAGGTAGAGGGAATAATGAACAGTTCCAAATACCAGACAATATTGGCACAAAACCTTCAGGCTTCTGCTAGAAAGCTGAACTTCATCTTTCAGCATGACGATGACCCAAAGCATACATCTAAATCAACAAAGGAATGGCTTCACCAGAAGAAGATTAAAGTTTTGGGATGGCCCAGCCAGAGCCCAGACTTGAATCCAATCCAAAATCTGTGGGGTGATCTGAAGAGGGCTGTGCACAGGAGATGCCCTCGCATTCTGAGAGATTTAGAGTGTTTTTGCAAAGAACAGTGGGCAAATCTTGCCAAGTCAAGATGTGCCATGCTGAAAAACTCATACCCAAAAAGACTGAGTGCTGTAATAAAATCAAACGGTGCTTCAATAAAGTATTAGTTTAAGGGTGTTCACACTTATGCAACCATATTATTTTAGTTTTTTGTTTTTATTTCCCTTTATCTAAAAGATATCGGTTCGTTTTTCAATTGAGTTGTACAGTTTATAGGTCACATTAAAGGTGGAAAAAGTTCTGAAATGATTTATCTTTGTCTCATTTTTTTACATCACAGAAACCTGACATTTTAACAGGGGTGTGTAGACTTTTTATATCCACTGTATATATATATATAAATATATATATATATATATATATATATATATATATATATATATATATATATATATATATAATTGTATGTATAGGTAGTCCAAATAGAGGGTTTGCTTGTTTGGACCTCCATGGGCATAAGACTACTGGGAAGCCTAACCCTATCCTGAACAAATCGAAGCAGCACAAGAAGTCTTCCTCTTATTCAAAGACCGCATGAGGGTGCGGCCCTCGATCTTTAGAACACCTGTTCTGTCCATGCCCTCTCCTTGACGAGGTAGGGAAAGTAGGAAAGGAGGAGGGATATATATATATATATATATATATAGCTCTGGTAGGGTGTCTTTGCCTCCTCTTGGTGACCAGGTGATGTAATCCCAAGAGTAAGGATCGTGGCCTCTCACTACCATTATAAAGAAAAAATAAGAAGAGGACCTTCTGTTGTTTTTACATTTTTTACGACCTAAGGAAGTCCAAAAGTAATTTAGAATGTTTATATATTGATTAGCATACTGCTTGTATATTATTCTTCTTCAAACTTCTTTGAAGTATTTATTGTTAGTTTATTAGTAATTAGTATTTTATGTGATGTATGTATCACGCTATTTTAATCTTCAGTTATCTTTTATTGCTTGTATGCCTTGAACTGAACCTCAAATTTGTAAAGCTCTAGAATAGATGTTGATAGGTTTCTAACTGGCTTTCTTCTTTATTGGAAATATGATTTATTTAAGATGGAAAAGAAGTTATAATATTTTGCTCTAGGGTGCATGCATTTCCAAAAATCTCAGAGGGTGCAATCATGCAGAGTGGACCATATACAGTATATTTTCAAGTGAATTAAAAATTGGATGAGCTGTGTTTAAAAAGTCATGTATAGTTGGATTAGTAAGTTAGTCCCCATGATTAGGAATACAGTGACTTTAAAGAAATTTATAAATTAAGGAAAGATGGTTTTAAAACAGGGTATGAGTTTAATCTTTGGAGTGTAGATGTCAAGTAAGGCATTTGTCTACCGCGGTGTAACAAAAAATAAAAGGACACTATCATGGTTACCTTTTTGTGGTTGCTAGGGATCATCTTCCTCATTAATATATGGAATTCATTTTAGTAGAAAATGAGCTGTGGAAATGCTGTGTAAAGAGTCAATTTTAATTCTTCAACAGGGGAATTTTTTTTGTTTAAATATAAAAAAAACTATTATAAGCTTTTCTCTGATTTTTAGCCTTTAGTTCCATGGATCTTTCATGTGGTGAGATAAACACCTTTAAATGTTGCTTAAAGGGACATGAAACCCTAATTTTTTCTTTCATGATTCAGATAGAGAATACAATTTTAAACAACTTTCCAATTTACTTCTATAATTTAATTTGCTTTATTCTCTTGTTATCCTTTGCTGAAATGTTTATCTAGGCAAGCTCAGGAGCAGCAGAGAACATAGGTTCTAGCTGTTGATTGGTAGCTGCATATACATATATATATATATATATATATATATATATATCAATTGTGATTGGCTCACACATGTATTCAGTTAGAAACCATTAGTGCATTGCTGCTCCTTCAACAAATTATACCAAGAGAATGAAACAAATTAGATAATAGAAGTAAATTAGAAAGTTGTTTAAAATTATATTCTCTATCTGAATCATGAAATAAAAAATTTGGGTTTCATGTCCCTTTAAGAATGATGATGAGATTCGTATGCATTTTTATGCAAAAAGTAACATGGGCAGTGAAATAACCAATAGCTGTAGCCATCTTGAAATTATATCTCTTTGATATATGTCCATCTCTAGCTCTAGCTAGGGTATAAAATATAAAACGGAGCAATTTAATTGCAAATATAATAAGGATCAAGTTGTTTACAGGTAAGAAGAGAGACTGATCGGACTTCTGGTGGGCGGCTCTAGAAGATGGTTGCGAGCTTCTCTAGCTCTGAAAAATATCTGCAATTTCACCATCCTTCTATGCCATCTGCATCTCCCTTGATAGATAAGCTGTCTGGGAATCTTTAGCAGATAGAAGCATTCTAATATCTTCTTCCGTGGAAGGCACTTTACTAAAATATAGCTGCAAGCAGCGATAGAGGTGGCCATGCACATCGACTTTGCAATGGCATACAAGCTGCTAAGTCACAATTTATAGCTATACAGCAAATTTCAAAGATTTAAAAAAATAAGCGGTTGCAAAGAAATCACATTTTCAAAATTTTTGCGTAAATCAATATGGCTGCCACAGCTTGTAACTAATTCCATCAACATGAACAACTGTGTATCTAGGTCACAATATAAGGTTATACAGCAAGTTTCACAGTTCTAACATAAGTGGTTGCAGAGAAAATAGATTTTCGAAATTTTCGCGTAAAACAAAATGGCTGCCAGATCATATAATATAAAGCCTCCATATTATGCACAATAGTTCTCAATATAGATGTCAATAAAAATGGCAAAAATAAAGCATTTTTGTAAAACGGTTGTTGTTTTATTAATAATTTAAAAATATCGTTAAGCGTTTTTGAACAATTCAAAATGGCTGCCAAACCACATGACGTATCAACTTCTCTTGAACAAATCTGAATGTTAGTCATAAGATAACTCTATAAACAAAATTTCAAGTCTGTCCCATAAGCGGTTTCGGAGAAGAAGATTTTTATAGTTTGTAAAAATGGCGCATACGAAACAAAATGGCCGCCAAGTTATGCAATGTATGGCTTTCAAATTGCACATACTAATGCTCACTATAGACCTCTACAATTTGCAGAAGTTTCATGAAAATTTGCAAATGTTTTATTTCACGAAGGCGATTGCGCAATGCGAATTTTAACTGCAATATTGTCTTTAAGGGTAATGGCTATGTGTAATCATGTGTCTATTACACTGTAATATTGTTAAACATTGTAAAACTAATGTATAAAGTGCAAAATTACGCAATTAAATGGCGATAAAAAGGTTAATGTCTCACAGCAGCCATGTTGATTATGGAAAAATTGCAATTTTAACAAACTTGGTAGAGGACCTTGCAAGGAGCATATGTGCAAAATTGTGCTTTATTGCACTAAGCGGTTTAAGAGAAGATGTTTAAAGATTTTCGCAAAATGCAAGATGGCTGCTACATCATGTGACCAAGGCACTTCTGTTGAGCAATGGCAAATCTAGTTCATAGCAGCACTGAGCACAGCAAGTTTCAAAGTTGTAACATTAGCAGTTCCGGAGATAAAGATTAATAAGCGTTTATCGAAATTTGTCGCAAAAAGCAATATGGCTGCGTAACCTTATGACCTTTGAGTTCAATATTGCATGAGATGTAGCAGAGCAATAGGCTGTACTAGCATACCTGATTTAAAGAGCTTTGCTTTAGCAGTTCAAAAGTTATGGGCAATAGAAAAAGTGGCGGAATAATAATAATAATAAATATAGCTGCAAGCAGCGATAGAGGTGGCCATGCGCAGCGACATTGCAATGACATACAAGCAGCTAAGTCACAATATAAAGCTTTATAGAAATTTTTTAAATTCTAACATTAGCATTTGGAAAAAAAAACACATTTTCGAAAATTTTGCGTTTTTCAAGATGGCTGCCCTGCCATATGACCAATACATTCATCACGATCAGAGGTAACTCTAGGTCATAAGATATTGTTTTACAGCAAATTTCACAGCTTTAACATAAGCGGTTGCAAAGATAACACATTTTCGAAATTTTTGCGTAAACCAATATGGCTACCACAGCTTGTGACCAATTCCTTTAACATGAACAACTGTGATTCTAGGTCACAATATAAGGTTACTTAGCTAGTTTCACAGTTCTAACATAAGCGGTTGCAGATAAAATTGATTTTTGACATTTTTGCGCAAAACAAAATGGCTGCCGAATCATATGATATACAGCCTCCATATTATGCACAATTGTTCTTACCATAGATGTCAATAAACATGGCAAAAATAAAGCATTTTTGTAAAACGGTTTTTGTTTTATTATTAATTTAATAATATCGATAAGCATTTTTGAACACTTCAAAATGGCTGCCAAACCACATGACCTATAAACTTCTCTTGAACAAATCTGAATGTTAGTCATAAGATAACTCTATAAACAAAATTTCAAGTCTGTGCCATAAGCGGTTTCGGAGAATTAGATTTTTGTAGTTTTTAAAAACCGCGCATACGAAACAAAATGGCCGTCAAGCTATGCATTGTAGGGCTTTCAAATTGCACATAGTAATGCTCACTATAGACCTCTATAATTTGCAGAAGTTTTATGAAAATTTGCAAATGTTTTATTTCACGAAGGCGACTGCGCAGTGCGAATTGTTACTGCAATATTGCCTTTAGGGGTCATGACTATGTGTACTCATGTGTCTGCTACACTGTAATATAGTTAAATAGTGTAAACATAATGCATAAAGTGCAAATTTACGCAATTAAACAGCGATAAAAAGGCGAATGGCTCATAGCAGCTATGTTGATTACGGAAAATTCGCAGTTTGAACAAACTTTGTAGAGGACCTTGCAAGGAGCACATGTGCAAAATTGCGCTTCATTGCACTTAGCGGTTGCAGAGAAGAAGATATTTAAAGATTTTCGCACATTTCAAAATGGCAGCTAGGTCATGTGACTAAATCACTTCTCTTGAACAAACTTTATTCTAGGTCAATACAGCAGTACACACAGCAAGTTCCACAGCTGTAACATAAGCGGTTCTGGAGAAGAAGATTTCCAAGCGGTTGTCGAAATTTGTCGCAAAAAGCAATATGGCTGCTAGATCACATGACCTATGAGATTTATTTTGCATAGGATTATGCACAGCATAGATCTTTAGCATTGTGCCAAGTTTCATGAGTTTTTGAGTTATGCTGTTGTTTTTATAAGCACTTGAAAAAAGTGGCGGAATAATAATAATAATAAAATATAGCTGCAAGCAGCGATAGAGGTGGCCATGCGCATCGACATTGCAATGGCATACAAGCAGCTAAGTCACAATATAAAGCTTTATAAAAGTTTTTACAATTCTAACATTAGCAGTTTTAAAGAAAACACATTTTCGAAATGTTTGCGTTTTTCAAGATGGCTGCCCCACCATATGACCAATACTTTCATCACAATCAGAAGTAACTCTAGGTCACAAGATTTTGTTTTACAGCAAACTTCACACCTTTAACATAAGCGGTTGGAAAGAAAACACGTTTTCGAAATTTTTGCGTAAACCAATATGGCTGCCACAGCTTGTGACCAATTCCTTCAACATGAACAACTGACTCTAGGTTACAATATAAGGTTATACAGCAAGTTTCACAGTTCTAACATAAGCAGTTGCAGAGAAAATAGATTTTCAAAATATTCGCATAAAACAAAATGGCTGCCAGATCATATGATATACAGCCTCCATATTATGCACAATAATTGTTACCATAGATGTCAATAAATATGGCAAAAATAAAGCATTTTTGTAAAACGGTTTTTGTTTTATTATTAATTTAAAAATATCGTTAAGCGTTTTTGAACAATTCAAAATGGCTGCCAAACCACATGACCTATCAACTTCTCTTGAACAAATCTGAATGTTAGTCATAAGATAACTCTGTAAACAAAATTTCAAGTGTGTACCTTAAGCGGTTTCGGAGAAGTAGATTTTTATAGTTTTTAAAAACAGCGCATACGAAACAAAATGGCCACCAAGCTAGGCATTCTATGGCTTTCAAATTGTACATACTTATGCTCACTATATACCTCTACAATTTGCAAAAGTTTTATGAAAATTTGCAAATGTTTTATTTCACGAAGGCGACTGCGCAGTGCAAATTTTTACTGCAATATTGCCTTTAGGGATCATGACTTTGTGTACTCATGTGTCTGCTACACTGTAATATAGTTAAATAGTGTAAACATAATGCATAAAGTGCAAATTTACGCAATTAAACAGCGATAAAAAGGCGAATGGCTCGTAGCAGCCATGTTGAATATGGAAAATTCGCAGTTTGAACAAACTTGGTAGAGGACCTTGCAAGGAGCACATGTGCAAAATTGCACTTCATTGCACTAAGCGGTTGCAGAGAAGAAGATGTTTAAATATTTTCGCACAATTCAAAATGGCAGCTAGGTCATGTGACTAAATCACTTCTCTTGAACAAACTTTATTCTAGGTCAGTACAGCAGTACACACAGCAAGTTTCACAGCTGTAACATAAGCGGTTCTGGAGAAGAAGATTTTCAAGCGGTTGTCGAAATTTGTCGCACAAAGCAATATGGCTGCTAGATCACATGACCTATGAGATTTATGTTGCATAGGATTATGCACAGCATAGATCTTTAGCATTGTGCCAAGTTTTATGAGTTTTTGAGTTATGCTGTTGTTTTTATAAGCAATTGAATAAGTGGCGGAATAATAATAATAATAAAAAATATAGCTGCAAGCAGCGATAGAGGTGGCCATGCGCAGCGACTTTGCAATGGCATACAAGCTGCTAAGTCACAATATATAGCTATACAGCAAATTTCAAAGATTTAACATAAGCGGTTGCAAAGAAATCACATTTTCAAAATTTTCGCGTAAATCAATATGGCTGCCACAGCTTGTAAATAATTCCATCAACATGAACAACTGTGTATCTAGGTCACAATATAAGGTTATACAGCAAGTTTCACAGTTCTAACATAAGTGGTTGCAGAGAAAATAGATTTTTGAAATTTTCGCGTAAAACAAAATGGCTGCCAGATCATATAATATAAAGCCTCTATATTATGCACAATAGTTCTCACTATAGATGTCAATACACATGGCAAAAATAAAGCATTTTTGTAAAACGGTTGTTGTTTTATTAATACTTTAAAAATATCGTTAAGCGTTTTTGAACAAGTGTGTGCCATAAGCGGTTTAGGAGAAGAAGATTTTTGTAGCTTTTAAAAACAGTGCATACGAAACAAAATGGCCGCCAAGCTATGCAATGTATGGCTTTCAAATTGCACATACTAATGCTCACTATAGACCTCTACAATTTTCAGAAGTTTCATGAAAATTTGCAAATGTTTTATTTCACGAAGGCGACTGCGCAGTGCGAATTTTAACTGCAATATTGTCTTTGAGGGTTATGACTATGTGTAATCATGTGTCTATTACACTGTAATATTGTTAAATATTGTAAAACTAATGTATAAGGTGCAAAATTACGCTTTTAAATGGCGATAAAAAGGTTAATGTCTCACAGCAGCCATGTTGATTATGGAAAAATCGCAATTTTAACAAACTTGGTAGAGGAACTTGCAAGGAGCATATGTGCAAAATTGCGCTTTATTGCACTAAGTGGTTTAAGAGAAGAAGATGTTTAAAGATTTTCGCAAAATGCAAGATGGCTGCTACATCATGTGACCAAGGCACTTCTGTTGAGCAATGGCAAATCTAGGTCATAGCAGCACTGAGCACAGCAAGTTTCAAAGTTGCAACATAAGCAGTTCCAGAGCTAAAGATTATTAAGCAGTTCTCGAAATTTGTCGCATAAAACAATATGGCTGCGTAACCTTATGACCTATCAGTTCAATATTGCATGAGATAAAGCATTGCAATAGGCTGTACCAGCATACCTGATTTCAAGAGTTTAGCATAAGTAATTTGTGTTTTGTGAGCAATTGACTCAAAAGAGGCAGTATTGAATTACAAATAATTACGATAAACATAAAACCGATATTGCTGCCGCATCATGTGACTGATTCTCTCCTAATGAGCAATTGTGAATCTAGGTCACAATATAAGACTGTACAGCAAATTTCACAGTTCTTACATAAGCGGTTGCAGAGAAAATAGACGCGTAAACCAAGATGGCCGCCCGATCGTAAGATATACAGCCTCCATATTAAGCACAATAGTGCGCACTATAGTTGTCAATAAACATGGCAAAAATAAAGCATTTTTGTAAAACGGTTTTTGTTTTATTATTAGTTTAAAAATATCGTTAAGCAATTTTGAACAATTCAAAATGGCTGCCAAACCACATGACGTATCAACTTCTCTTGAACAAATCTGAATGTTAGTCATAATATAACTCTATAAACAAAATTTCAAGTCTGTCCCATAAGCGGTTTCGGAGAAGAAGATTTTTATAGTTTGTAAAAATGGCGCATACGAAACAAAATGGCCGCCAAGCTATGCAATGTATGGCTTTCAAATTGCACATATTAATGCTCACTATAGACCTCTACAATTTGCAGAAGTTTCATGAAAATTTGCAAATGTTTTATTACACGAAGGCGATTGCGCAATGCGAATTTTAACTGCAATATTGTCTTTAAGGGTTATGACTATGTGTAATCATGTGTCTATTACACTGTAATATTGTTAAACATTGTAAAACTAATGTATAAAGTGCAAAATTACGCAAATAAATGGCGATAAAAAGGTTAATGTCTCACAGCAGCAATGTTGATTATGTAAAAATCGCAATTTTAACAAACTTGGTAGAGGACCTTGCAAGGAGCATATGTGCAAAATTGCGCTTTATTGCACTAAGCGGTTTAAGAGAAGAAGATGTTTAAAGATTTTCGCAAAATGCAAGATGGCTGCTACATCATGTGACCAAGGTACTTCTGTTGAGCAATGGCAAATCTAGTTCATAGCAGCACTGAGCACAGCAAGTTTCAAAGTTGTAACATTAGCAGTTCCGGAGATAAAGATTATTAAGCGTTTATCGAAATTTGTCGCAAAAAACAATATGGCTGCGTAACCTTATGACCTATGAGTTCAATATTGCATGAGATGTAGCAGAGCAATAGGCTGTACCAGCATACCTGATTTCAAGAGCTTTGCTTTAGCAGTTCAAAAGTTATGGGCAATAGAAAAAGTGGCGGAATAATAATAATAATAAATATAGCTGCAAGCAGCGATAGAGGTGGCCATGCGCATTGACTTTGCAATGGCATACAAGCAACTAAGTCACAATATAAAGCTTTATAGAAATTTTTAAAATTCTAACATTAGCATTTGGAAAAAAAACACATTTTCGAAAATGTTGCGTTTTTCAAGATGGCTGCCCTGCCATATGACCAATACATTCATCACGATCAGAGGTAACTCTAGGTCATAAGACAAAAAAGCATTTTTGTAAAACGGTTTTTGTTTTATTATTAATTTTAAAATATCGTTAAGCGTTTTTGAACAATTCAAAATGGCTGCCAAACCACATGACGTATCAACTTCTCTTGAACAAATCTGAATGTTAGTCATAATATAACTCTATAAACAAAATTTCAAGTCTGTCCCATAAGCGGTTTCGGAGAAGAAGATTTTTATAGTTTGTAAAAATGGCGCATACGAAACAAAATGGCCGCCAAGCTATGCAATGTATGGCTTTCAAATTGCACATATTAATGCTCACTATAGACCTCTACAATTTGCAGAAGTTTCATGAAAATTTGCAAATGTTTTATTACACGAAGGCGATTGCGCAATGCGAATTTTAACTGCAATATTGTCTTTAAGGGTTATGACTATGTGTAATCATGTGTCTATTACACTGTAATATTGTTAAACATTGTAAAACTAATGTATAAAGTGCAAAATTACGCAAATAAATGGCGATAAAAAGGTTAATTTCTCACAGCAGCAATGTTGATTATGTAAAAATCGCAATTTTAACAAACTTGGTAGAGGACCTTGCAAGGAGCATATGTGCAAAATTGCGCTTTATTGCACTAAGCGGTTTAAGAGAAGAAGATGTTTAAAGATTTTCGCAAAATGCAAGATGGCTGCTACATCATGTGACCAAGGTACTTCTGTTGAGCAATGGCAAATCTAGTTCATAGCAGCACTGAGCACAGCAAGTTTCAAAGTTGTAACATTAGCAGTTCCGGAGATAAAGATTATTAAGCGTTTATCGAAATTTGTCGCAAAAAACAATATGGCTGCGTAACCTTATGACCTATGAGTTCAATATTGCATGAGATGTAGCAGAGCAATAGGCTGTACCAGCATACCTGATTTCAAGAGCTTTGCTTTAGCAGTTCAAAAGTTATGGGCAATAGAAAAAGTGGCGGAATAATAATAATAATAAATATAGCTGCAAGCAGCGATAGAGGTGGCCATGCGCATTGACTTTGCAATGGCATACAAGCAACTAAGTCACAATATAAAGCTTTATAGAAATTTTTAAAATTCTAACATTAGCATTTGGAAAAAAAACACATTTTCGAAAATGTTGCGTTTTTCAAGATGGCTGCCCTGCCATATGACCAATACATTCATCACGATCAGAGGTAACTCTAGGTCATAAGACAAAAAAGCATTTTTGTAAAACGGTTTTTGTTTTATTATTAATTTTAAAATATCGTTAAGCGTTTTTGAACAATTCAAAATGGCTGCCAAACCACATGACCTATCAACTTCTCTTGAACAAATCTGAATGTTAGTCATAAGATAACTCTGTAAACAAAATTTCAAGTGTGTGCCTTAAGCAGTTTCGGAGAAGAAGATTTTTATAGTTTTTAAAAACAGCGCATACAAAACAAAATGGCCGCCAAGTTATGCATTGTATGGCTTTCAAATTGTACATACTAATGCTCACTATAGACCTCTACAATTTGCAGAAGTTTCATGAAAATTTGCAAATATTTAATTTTGCGAAGGCGACTGCGCAGTGCAAATTTTGACTGCAGTATTGCATTTGGGGGTCATGGCTATGTGTAATCATGTGTCTGCTGCACGGTAATATAGTTACATAGTGTAAACATAATGCATAAAGTTTAAATTTACACAATTACACAGCGATAAAAAGGCGAATGGCTCATAGCGGCCATGTTGATTATGGAAAATTCACAGTTTGAACAATCTTGGTAGAGGACCTTGCAAAGAGTACATGTGCAAAATTGCGCTTCATTGCACTTAGCGGTTTCAGAGAAGAAGATGTTTAAAGATTTTCGCACATTTCAAAATGGCAGCTAGATCATGTGACTAAATAACTTCTCTTGAACAAACTTTATTCTAGGTTAATACAGCAATACACAAAGCAAGTTTCACAACTGTAACATAAGCGTTTCCGGAGAAGAAGATTTTCAAGCATTTGTCAAAATTTGTCACAAAAAGCAATATGGCTGCTAGATCACATGACCTATAAGATTTATGTTGCAAAGGATTATGCACAGCATAGATCTCTAGCAATGTGCCAAGTTTCATGAGTTTTTGAGTTATGCTGTTGTTATTATAAGCATTTAAAAAAAACGGCGGAAAAATAATTTTAATAATACAAGCAATAACAAATAATAATATAGCTGCAAGCAGCAATAGAGGTGGCCAAGCGCATTGCCTATGCAATGGCATACAAGCAGCTAAGTCACAAAAATAGCTATAAAGCACGTTTTTGCAGTTCTAAGATAAACAGTTGGAAAGAAAACAAATTTTTGAAATTATTGCATTTTTAAAGATGGCTGCCACACTATATGACCAATACTTTCAGCATGAACAGATGTAACTCTAGGTCACATTATATGGTTATACAGCAAATTTCAAAGCTTTAACATAAGCGGTTGCAAAGAAAACTCATTTTCGAAGTTTTTGCGCTATTCAAGATGGCGGCCATACCATGTGACCAATACTTTCAACATGAACAGATGTAACTGTATGTCACAATATAAGGTTATACATAAAGTTTCACAGTTCTAACATAAGTGGTTGCAGAGAAAAAAGATTTTCGAAATTTTCGCAAAAAACAAAATGGCTGCCAGAATATATGATATACAGTCTCCATATTATGCACAATAGTTGTCACCACAGATGTCAATAAGCATGGCAAAAATAAAGCATTTTGGTAAAACGGTTTTTGTTTTATTATTAATTTAAAAATATCGTTAAGCATTTTTGAACAATTCAAAATGGCTGCCAAACAACATGACGTATCAACTTTTCTTGAACAAATCTGAATGTTAGTCATAAGATAACTCTATAAACAAAATTTCAAGTCTGTGCCATAAGCGGTTTCGGAGAAGAAGATTTTTGTAGTTTTTAAAAACAGCGCATTCGAAACAAAATGGCCGCCAAGCTATGCAATGTATGGCTTTCAAATTGCACATACTAATGCTCACTATAGACCTCTACAATTTGCAGAAGTTTCATGAAAATTTGCAAATGTTTTATTTCACGAAGGCGTCTGCGCAGTGCGAATTTTTACTGCAATATTGCCTTTAGGGGTCATAACTATGTGTAATCATGTGTCTGCTGCACTGCAATATAGTTAAATAGTGTAAATATAATGCATAAAGTGCAAATTTACGCAATTAAACAGCGATAAAAAGGTGAATCGCTCATAGCAGCCATGTTGATTATGGAAAATTTGCAGTTTTAACAATCTTGTTAGATGACCTCGCAAAGAGTATATGTGCAAAATTGCGCTTCATTACACTTAGCGGTTTCAGAGAAGAAGATGTTTAAAGATTTTCGCACATTTCAAAATGGCAGCTAAATCATGTGACCAAATCACTTCTCTTGAACAAACTTTATTGTAGATCAGTAAAGCAGTACACACAGCAAGTTTCACAACTGTAACATAAGCGGTTCCAGAGAAGAAGATTTTCAAGCGTTTGTCAAAATTTGGCGCAAAAAACAATATGGCTGCTAGATCACATGACCTATGAGATTTATATTGCATAGGATTATGTACAGCATAGATCTCTAGCACTGTGCCAAGTTTCATGAGTTTTTGAGTTATGCTGTTGTTATTATAAGCATTTGAAAAAAACGGCGGAAAAATAATAATAATAATAATAATAATAATAATAATAATAAAAATAATAAAAATAATAATAATAATAATAATAATCTGAGCAAAAACAATAGGTGTCCAGCACTATAGTGCTTGGCCACCTAATAATAAAAATAATAATAATAATCTGAGCAAAAACAATAGGTGTCCAGCACTATAGTGCTTGGCCACCTAAATATAGCTGCAAGCAGCGATAGAGGTGGCCATGCGCATCGACATTGCAATGGCATACAAGCAGCTAAGTCACAATATAAAGCTTTATAGAAGTTTTTACAATTCTAACATTAGCAGTTAGAAAGAAAACACATTTTCGAAATTTTTGCGTTTTTCAAGATGGCTGCCCCACCATATGACCAATACTTTCATCATGATTAGATGTAACTCTAGGTCACAAGATTTTGTTTTACAGCAAATTTCACAACTTTAACATAAGCGGTTGGAAAGAAAACACGTCTTCGAAATTTTCGCGTAAACCAATATGGCTGCCACAGCTTGTGACCAATTCCTTCAACATGAACAACTGTGACTCTAGGTTACAATATAAGGTTATACAGCAAGTTTCACAGTTCTAACATAAGCAGTTGCAGAGAAAATAGATTTTCGAAATATTTGCATAAAACAAAATGGCTGCCAGATCATATGATATACAGCCTCCATATTATGCATAGTAATTGTCACCATAGATGTCAATAAACATGGCAAAAATAAAGCATTTTTGCAAAACGGTTTTTGTTTTATTATTAATTTAAAAATATCGTTAAGCGTTTTTGAACAATTCAAAATGGCTGCCAAACCACATGACCTATCAACTTCTCTTGAACAAATCTGAATGTTAGTCATAAGATAACTCTGTAAACAAAATTTCAAGTCTGTGCCATAAGCGGTTTCGGAGAAGAAGATTTTTATAGTTTTTAAAAACAGCGCAAACGAAACAAAATGGCCGCCAAGCTATGCATTATATGGCTTTCAAATTGCACATACTAATGCTCACTATAGACCTCTACAACTTGCAGAAGTTTTATGAAAATTTGCAAATGTTTTATTTCACGAAGGCGACTGCGCAATGCGAATTTTTACTGCAATATTGCCTTTAGGGGTCATGACTATGTGTACTCATGTGTCTGCTACACTGTAATATAGTTAAATAGTGTAAACATAATGCATAAAATGCAAATTTACGCAATTAAACAGCGATAAAAAGGCGAATGGCTCATAGCAGCCATGTTGATTATGGAAAATTCGCAGTTTGAACAAACTTGGTAGAGGACCTTGCAAGGAGCACATGTGCAAAATTGCACTTCATTGCACTTAGCGGTTGCAGAGAAGAAGATGTTTAAAGATTTTCGCACAATTCAAAATGGCAGCTAGGTCATGTGACTAAATCACTTCTCTTGAACAAACTTTATTCTAGGTCAGTACAGCAGTACACACAGCAAGTTTTACAGCTGTAACATAAGCGGTTCTGGAGAAGAAGATTTTCAAGCGGTTGTCGAAATTTGTCGCAAAAAGCAATATGGCTGCTAGATCACATGACCTATGAGATTTGTTTTGCATAGGATTATGCACAGCATAGATCTTTAGCATAGTGCCAAGTTTCATGAGTTTTAGAGTTATGCTGTTGTTTTTATAAGCATTTGAATAAGTGGCGGAATAATAATAATAATAAAAAAAAAAATAATAATAATAATCCTGACAATAACAATAGGTTGTCCTGCAACTTCGTTGCATGGCCACCTAAATATAGCTGCAAGCAGCGATAGAGGTGGCCATGCGCATCAACATTGCAATGGCATACAAGCAGCTAAGTCACAATATAAAGCATTTTAGAAGTTTTTACAATTCTAAAATTAGCAGTTGGAAAGAAAACACATTTTCGAAATTTTTGCGTTTTTCAAGATGGCTGCCCCACCGTATGACTACTACTTTCATCACGATCAGATTTTAATCTAGGTCACAATATAAGACTGTACAGCAAATTTCACAGTTCTTACATAAGCGGTTGCAGAGAAAATAGACTTTCGAAATTCTCGCGTAAACCAAGATGGCTGCCCGATCGTAAGATATACAACCTCCGTATTACGCACAATAGTGCTCACTATAGATGTCACTAAACATAGCAAAAATAAAGCATTTTTGTAAAACAATTTTTGTTTTATTATTAATTTAAAAATATCGTTAAGCGTTTTTGAACAATTCAAAATGGCTGCCAAACCACATGACTTATCAACTTCTCTTGAACAAATCTGAATGTTAGTCATAAGATAACTCTGTAAACAAAATTTCAAGTCTGTGCCATAAGCGGTTTCGGAGAAGAAGATTTTTGTAGTTTTTAAAAACAGCGCATACGAAACAAAATGGCTGCCAAGCTATGCAATGTATGGCTTTCAAATTGCACATACTAATGCTCACTATAGACCTCCACAATTTGCAGAAGTTTTATGAAAATTTGCAAATGTTTTATTTCACGAAGGCGACGGCGCAGTGCGAATTTTTACTGCAATATTGTCTTTAGGGGTCATGACTATGTGTACTCATGTGTCTGCTACACTGTAATATAGTTAAATAGTGTAAACATAATGCATAAAGTGCAAATTTGCGCAATTAAACAGCGATAAAAAGGCGAATGGCTCATAGCACCCATGTTCATTATGGAAAATTTGCAGTTTGAACAAACTTGGTAGAGGACCTTGCAAGGAGCACATGTGCACAATTGCACTTCATTGCACTTAGCGGTTGCAGAGAAGAAGATGTTTAAAGATTTTCACACATTTCAAAATGGCAGCTAGGTCATGTGACTAAAGCACTTCTCTTGAACAAACTTTATTGTAGGTCAGTACAGCAGTACACACAGCAAGTTTCAAAGCTGTAACATAAGCGGTTCTGGAGAAGAAGATTTTCAAGCGGTTGTCGAAATTTGTCGCAAAAAGCAATATGGCTGCTAGATCACATGACCTATGAGATTTATGTTGCATAGGATTATGCACAGCATAGATCTTTAGCATTGTGCCAAGTTTCATGAGTTTTTGAGTTATGCTGTTGTATTTATAAGCACTTGAAAAAGTGGCGGAATAATAATAATAATAAATATAGCTGCAAGCAGCAATAGAGGTGGCCATGCGCATCGACATTGCAATGGCATACAAGCAGCTAAGTCACAATATAAAGCTTTATAGAAGTTTTTACAATTCTAACATTAGCAGTTGGAAAGAAAACACATTTTCGAAATTTTCGCGTTTTTCAAGATGGCTGCCCCACCATATGACCAATACTTTCATCACGATCAGATGTAACTCTAGGTGACAATATATGGTTATAAAGCAAATTTCACAGCTTTAACATAAGCGGTTGGAAAGAAAACACATTTTCTAATTTTTCGCGTAAACCAATATGGCTGCCACAGCTTGTGACCAATTCCTTCAACATGAATAACTGTGACTCTAGGTCACAATATAAGGTTATACAGCAAGTTTCACAGTTCTAACATAAGCAGTTGCAGAGAAAATAGATTTTCGATATTTTCGCATAAAACAAAATGGCTGCCAGATCATATGATATACAGCTTCCATATTATGCACAATAATTGTCACCATAGATGTCAATAAACATGGCAAAAATAAAGCATTTTTGTAAAACGGTTTTTGTTTTATTATTAATTTTAAAATTTCGTTAAGCGTTTTTGAACAATTAAAAATGGCTGCCAAACCACATGACCTATCAACTTCTCTTGAACAAATCTGAATGTTAGTCATAAGATAACTCTGTAAACAAAATTTCAAGTCTGTGCAATAAGCGGTTTCGGAGAAGAAGATTTTTATAGTTTTTAAAAACAGTCCATACGAAACAAAATGGCCGCCAAGCTATGCATTGTATGGCTTTCAAATTGTACATACTAATGCTCACTATAGACCTCTACAATTTGCAGAAGTTTTATGAAAATTTGCAAATGTTTTATTTCACGAAGGCGACTGCGCAGTGCGAATTTTTACTGCAATATTGCCTTTAGGGATCATGACTATGTGCACTCATGTGTCTGCTACACTGTAATATAGTTTAATAGTGTAAACATAATGCATAAGGTGCAAATTTACGCAATTAAACAGCAATAAAAAGGCGAATGGCTCATAGCAGCCATGTTGATTATGGAAAATTCACAGTTTGAACAAACTTGGCAGAGGACCTTGCAAGGAGCACATGCGCAAAATTGTGCTTCATTGCACTTAAGAGTTGCAGAGAAGAAGATGTTTAAAATGTTTTGCACATTTCAAAATGGCAGCTAGATCATGTGACTAAATCACTTCTCTTGAACAAACTTTATTCTAGGTTAGTACAGCAATACACACAGCAAGTTTCACAGCTGTAACATAAGCGGTTCTGGAGAAGAAGATGTTCAAGCGGTTATCGAAATTTGTCGCAAAAAGCAATATGGCTGCTAGATCACATGACCTATAAGATTTATGTTGCGTAGGATTATGCACAGGATAGATCTCTAGCATTGTGCCAAGTTTCATGAGTTTTTGAGTTATGCTGTGGTTATTATAAGCATTTGAAAAAAACGGCGGAAAAATAATTTTAATAATACAAGCAATAACAAATAATAATATAGCTGCAAGCAGCAATAGAGGTGGCCAAGCGCATTGCCGATGCAATGGCATACAAGCAGCTAAGTCACAAAAATAGGTATAAAGCAAGTTTTTGCAGTTCTAAGATAAACAGTTGGAAAGAAAACACATTTTTGAAATTATTGTGTTTTTAAAGATGGCTGCCACACTATATGACCAATACTTTCAGCATGAACAGATGTAACTCTAGGTCACATTGTATGGTTATACAGCAAATTTCAAAGCTTTAACATAAGCGGTTGCAAAGAAAACACATTTTCGAAGTTTTTGCGTTATTCAAGATGGCGGCCATACCATGTGACCAATACTTTCAACATGAACAGATGTAACTGTATGTCACAATATAAGGTTATACATAAAGTTTCACAGTTCTAACATAAGTGGTTGCAGAGAAAATAGATTTTCGAAATGTTCGCAAAAAACAAAATGGCTGCCAGAATATATGATATACAGTCTCCATATTATGCATAATAGTTGTCACCATAGATGTCAATAAGCATGGCAAAAATAAAGCATTTTTGTAAAACGGTTTTTGTTTTATTATTAATTTTAAAATTTCGTTAAGCGTTTTTGAACAATTAAAAATGGCTGCCAAACCACATGACCTATCAACTTCTCTTGAACAAATCTGAATGTTAGTCATAAGATAACTCTGTAAACAAAATTTCAAGTCTGTGCAATAAGCGGTTTCGGAGAAGAAGATTTTTATAGTTTTTAAAAACAGTCCATACGAAACAAAATGGCCGCCAAGCTATGCATTGTATGGCTTTCAAATTGTGCATACTAATGCTCACTATAGACCTCTACAATTTGCAGAAGTTTTATGAAAATTTGCAAATGTTTTATTTCACGAAGGCGACTGCGCAGTGCGAATTTTTACTGCAATATTGCCTTTAGGGATCATGACTATGTGCACTCATGTGTCTGCTACACTGTAATATAGTTTAATAGTGTAAACATAATGCATAAGGTGCAAATTTACGCAATTAAACAGCAATAAAAAGGCAAATGGCTCATAGCAGCCATGTTGATTATGGAAAATTCACAGTTTGAACAAACTTGGCAGAGGACCTTGCAAGGAGCACATGCGCAAAATTGTGCTTCATTGCACTTAAGAGTTGCAGAGAAGAAGATGTTTAAAATGTTTTGCACATTTCAAAATGGCAGCTAGATCATGTGACTAAATCACTTCTCTTGAACAAACTTTATTCTAGGTTAGTACAGCAATACACACAGCAAGTTTCACAGCTGTAACATAAGCGGTTCTGGAGAAGAAGATGTTCAAGCGGTTATCGAAATTTGTCGCAAAAAGCAATATGGCTGCTAGATCACATGACCTATAAGATTTATGTTGCGTAGGATTATGCACAGGATAGATCTCTAGCATTGTGCCAAGTTTCATGAGTTTTTGAGTTATGCTGTGGTTATTATAAGCATTTGAAAAAAACGGCGGAAAAATAATTTTAATAATACAAGCAATAACAAATAATAATATAGCTGCAAGCAGCAATAGAGGTGGCCAAGCGCATTGCCGATGCAATGGCATACAAGCAGCTAAGTCACAAAAATAGGTATAAAGCAAGTTTTTGCAGTTCTAAGATAAACAGTTGGAAAGAAAACACATTTTTGAAATTATTGTGTTTTTAAAGATGGCTGCCACACTATATGACCAATACTTTCAGCATGAACAGATGTAACTCTAGGTCACATTGTATGGTTATACAGCAAATTTCAAAGCTTTAACATAAGCGGTTGCAAAGAAAACACATTTTCGAAGTTTTTGCGTTATTCAAGATGGCGGCCATACCATGTGACCAATACTTTCAACATGAACAGATGTAACTGTATGTCACAATATAAGGTTATACATAAAGTTTCACAGTTCTAACATAAGTGGTTGCAGAGAAAATAGATTTTCGAAATGTTCGCAAAAAACAAAATGGCTGCCAGAATATATGATATACAGTCTCCATATTATGCATAATAGTTGTCACCATAGATGTCAATAAGCATGGCAAAAATAAAGCATTTTTGTAAAACGGTTTTTGTTTTATTATTAATTTTAAAATTTCGTTAAGCGTTTTTGAACAATTAAAAATGGCTGCCAAACCACATGACCTATCAACTTCTCTTGAACAAATCTGAATGTTAGTCATAAGATAACTCTGTAAACAAAATTTCAAGTCTGTGCAATAAGCGGTTTCGGAGAAGAAGATTTTTATAGTTTTTAAAAACAGTCCATACGAAACAAAATGGCCGCCAAGCTATGCATTGTATGGCTTTCAAATTGTACATACTAATGCTCACTATAGACCTCTACAATTTGCAGAAGTTTTATGAAAATTTGCAAATGTTTTATTTCACGAAGGCGACTGCGCAGTGCGAATTTTTACTGCAATATTGCCTTTAGGGATCATGACTATGTGCACTCATGTGTCTGCTACACTGTAATATAGTTTAATAGTGTAAACATAATGCATAAGGTGCAAATTTACGCAATTAAACAGCAATAAAAAGGCAAATGGCTCATAGCAGCCATGTTGATTATGGAAAATTCACAGTTTGAACAAACTTGGCAGAGGACCTTGCAAGGAGCACATGCGCAAAATTGTGCTTCATTGCACTTAAGAGTTGCAGAGAAGAAGATGTTTAAAATGTTTTGCACATTTCAAAATGGCAGCTAGATCATGTGACTAAATCACTTCTCTTGAACAAACTTTATTCTAGGTTAGTACAGCAATACACACAGCAAGTTTCACAGCTGTAACATAAGCGGTTCTGGAGAAGAAGATGTTCAAGCGGTTATCGAAATTTGTCGCAAAAAGCAATATGGCTGCTAGATCACATGACCTATAAGATTTATGTTGCGTAGGATTATGCACAGGATAGATCTCTAGCATTGTGCCAAGTTTCATGAGTTTTTGAGTTATGCTGTGGTTATTATAAGCATTTGAAAAAAACGGCGGAAAAATAATTTTAATAATACAAGCAATAACAAATAATAATATAGCTGCAAGCAGCAATAGAGGTGGCCAAGCGCATTGCCGATGCAATGGCATACAAGCAGCTAAGTCACAAAAATAGGTATAAAGCAAGTTTTTGCAGTTCTAAGATAAACAGTTGGAAAGAAAACACATTTTTGAAATTATTGTGTTTTTAAAGATGGCTGCCACACTATATGACCAATACTTTCAGCATGAACAGATGTAACTCTAGGTCACATTGTATGGTTATACAGCAAATTTCAAAGCTTTAACATAAGCGGTTGCAAAGAAAACACATTTTCGAAGTTTTTGCGTTATTCAAGATGGCGGCCATACCATGTGACCAATACTTTCAACATGAACAGATGTAACTGTATGTCACAATATAAGGTTATACATAAAGTTTCACAGTTCTAACATAAGTGGTTGCAGAGAAAATAGATTTTCGAAATGTTCGCAAAAAACAAAATGGCTGCCAGAATATATGATATACAGTCTCCATATTATGCATAATAGTTGTCACCATAGATGTCAATAAGCATGGCAAAAATAAAGCATTTTTGTAAAACGGTTTTTGTTTTATTATTAATTTTAAAATTTCGTTAAGCGTTTTTGAACAATTAAAAATGGCTGCCAAACCACATGACCTATCAACTTCTCTTGAACAAATCTGAATGTTAGTCATAAGATAACTCTGTAAACAAAATTTCAAGTCTGTGCAATAAGCGGTTTCGGAGAAGAAGATTTTTATAGTTTTTAAAAACAGTCCATACGAAACAAAATGGCCGCCAAGCTATGCATTGTATGGCTTTCAAATTGTACATACTAATGCTCACTATAGACCTCTACAATTTGCAGAAGTTTTATGAAAATTTGCAAATGTTTTATTTCACGAAGGCGACTGCGCAGTGCGAATTTTTACTGCAATATTGCCTTTAGGGATCATGACTATGTGCACTCATGTGTCTGCTACACTGTAATATAGTTTAATAGTGTAAACATAATGCATAAGGTGCAAATTTACGCAATTAAACAGCAATAAAAAGGCAAATGGCTCATAGCAGCCATGTTGATTATGGAAAATTCACAGTTTGAACAAACTTGGCAGAGGACCTTGCAAGGAGCACATGCGCAAAATTGTGCTTCATTGCACTTAAGAGTTGCAGAGAAGAAGATGTTTAAAATGTTTTGCACATTTCAAAATGGCAGCTAGATCATGTGACTAAATCACTTCTCTTGAACAAACTTTATTCTAGGTTAGTACAGCAATACACACAGCAAGTTTCACAGCTGTAACATAAGCGGTTCTGGAGAAGAAGATGTTCAAGCGGTTATCGAAATTTGTCGCAAAAAGCAATATGGCTGCTAGATCACATGACCTATAAGATTTATGTTGCGTAGGATTATGCACAGGATAGATCTCTAGCATTGTGCCAAGTTTCATGAGTTTTTGAGTTATGCTGTGGTTATTATAAGCATTTGAAAAAAACGGCGGAAAAATAATTTTAATAATACAAGCAATAACAAATAATAATATAGCTGCAAGCAGCAATAGAGGTGGCCAAGCGCATTGCCTATGCAATGGCATACAATGCAGCTAAGTCACAATATATAGCTATAATGCAAGTTTTTGCAGTTCTAAGATAAACAGTTGGAAAGAAAACACATTTTTTAAATTATTGCGTTTTTAAAGATGGCTGCCACACTATATGACCAATACTTTCAGCGTTAACAGATGCAACTCTAGGTCACATTATATGGTTATACAGCAAATATCAAAGCTTTAACATAAGCGGTTGCAAAGAAAACACATTTTCGAAGTTTTTGCGTTATTCAAGATGGCGGCCATACCATGTGACCAATACTTTCACCATGAACAGATGTAACTCTATGTCACAATATAAGGCTATACATAAAGTTTCACAGTTCTAACATAAGTGGTTGCAGAGAAAATAGATTTTTGAAATTTTCGCAAAAAACAAAATGGCTGCCAGAATATATGATATACAGTCTCCATATTATGCACAATAGTTGTCACCATAGATGTCAATAAGCATGGCAAAAATAAAGCATTTTGGTAAAGCGGTTTTTGTTTTATTATTAATTTGAAAATATCGTTAAGCATTTTTGAACTATTCAAAATGGCTTCCAAACCACATGGCGTATCAACTTCTCTTGAACAAATCTGAATGTTAGTCATAAGATAACTCTATAAACAAAATTTCAAGTCTGTGCCATAAGCGGTTTCGGAGAAGAAGATTTTTGTAGTTTTTAAAAACAGCACATTCGAAACAAAATGGCCGCCAAGCTATGCAATGTATGGCTTTCAAATTGCACATACTAATGCTCACTATAGACCTCTACAATTTGTAGAAGTTTCATGAAAATTTGCAAATGTTTTATTTCACGAAGACGACTGCGCAGTGCGAATTTTAACTGCAATATTGGCTTTAGGGGTCATAACTGTGTGCAATCATGTGTCTGCTGCACTGTAATATAGCTAAATAGAGTAAATATAATGCTTAAAGTGTAAATGTACGCAATTAAACAACGATAAAAAGGCGAATCGCTCATAGCAGCCATGTTGTTTATGAAAAATTCGCAGTTTTAACAATCTTGGTAGATGACCTCGCAAAGAGAACATGTGCAAAATTATGCTTTATTGCACTTAGCGGTTTCAGAGAAGAAGATGTTTAAAGATTTTCGCACATTTCAAAATGGCAGCTTGATCATGTGACCAAATCACTTCTCTTGAACAAAATTTATACAAGGTCAGTACAGCAGTACACACAGCAAGTTTCACAACTGTAACATAAGCGGTTCCAGAGAAGAAGATTTTCAAGTATTTGTCAAAATTTGTCGCAAAAAACAATATGGCTGCTAGATCACATGACCTATGAGATTTATATTGCATAGGATTATGCACAGCATAGATCTCTAGCACTGTGCCAAGTTTCATGAGTTTTTGAGTTATGCTGTTGCTATTATAAGCATTTGAAAAAAACGGCGGAAAAATAATAATAATAATAATAATAATAATAATAATAATAATAAAAATAATAATAATAATAATAATCTGAGCAAAAACAATAGGTGTCCAGCACTATAGTGCTTGGCCACCTAAATATAGCTGCAAGCAGCAATAGAGGTGGCCAAGTGCATAGCCTTTGCAATGGCTTACAAGCAGCTAAGTCATAAAAATAGCTATAAAGCACGTTTTTGCAGTTCTAAGATAAACAGTTGGAAAGAAAACACATTTTTGAAATTATTGCGTTTTTAAAGATGGCTGCCACACTATATGACCAATACTTTCAGCATGAACAGATGTAAATCTAGGTCACATTATATGGTTATACAGCAAATTTCAAAGCTTTAACATAAGCGGTTGCAAAGAAAACACATTTTCAAAGTTTTTGCGCTATTCAAGATGGCGGCCATACCATGTGACCAATACTTTCAACATGAACAGATGTAACTTTATGTCACAATATAAGGTTATACATAAAGTTTCACAGTTCTACCATAAGTGGTTGCAGAGAAAATAGATTTTAGAAATGTTCGCAAAAAACAAAATGGCAGCCAGAATATATGATATACAGTCTCCATATTATGTACCATAGTTGTCACCATAGATGTCAATAAGCATGGCAAAAATAAAGCATTTTGGTAAAACGGTTTTTGTTTTATTATTAATTTTAAAATATCGTTAAGCTTTTTTGAACAATTCAAAATGGCTGCCAAACAACATGACGTATCAACTTCTCTTGAACAAATCTGAATGTCAGTCATAAGATGACTCTATAAACAAAATTTCAAGTCTGTGCCATAAGCAGTTTCGGAGAAGAAGATTTTTGTAGTTTTTAAAAACAGCGCATTCGAAACAAAATGGCCCCCAAGCTATGCAATGTATGGCTTTCAAATTGCACATACTAATGCTCACTATAGACCTTTACAATTTGCAGAAGTTTCATGAAAATTTGCAAATGTTTTATTTTACAAAGGCGACTGCGCAGTGCGAATTTTAACTGCAATATTGCCTTTAGGGGTCATAACTATGTGTAATCATGTGTCTGCTGCACTGTAATATAGTTAAATAGTGTAAGCATAATGCATAAAGTGCAAATTTACGCAATTAAACAACGATAAAAAGGCGAATCGCTCATAACAGCCATGTTGATTATGGAAAATTCGCAGTTTTAACAATCTTGGTAGACGAACTCGCAAAGAGTACATGTGCAAAATTGCGCTTTATTGCACTTAGCGGTTTCAGAGAAGAAGATGTTTAAAGATTTTCACACATTTCAAAATGGCAGCTTGATCATGTGACCAAATCACTTCTCTTGAACAAACTTTATTCTAGGTTAGTACAGCAGTACACACAGCAAGTTTCACAACTGTAACATAAGCGGTTCCAGAGAAGAAGATTTTCAAGCGTTTGTCAAAATTTGTCGCAAAAAACAATATGGCTGCTAGATCACATGACCTATGAGATTTATATTGCATAGGATTATGCACAGCATAGATCTCTAGCACTGTGCCAAGTTTCATGAGTTTTTGAGTTATGCTGTTGTTATTATAAGCATTTGAAAAAAACGGCGGAAAAATAATAATAATAATAATAATAATAATAATAATAATAAAAATAATAATAATAATAATAATCTGAGCAAAAACAATAGGTGTCCAGCACTATAGTGCTTGGCCACCTAAATATAGCTGCAAGCAGCAATAGAGGTGGCCAAGCGCATTGCCGATGCAATGGCATACAAGCAGCTAAGTCACAAAAATAGGTATAAAGCAAGTTTTTGCAGTTCTAAGATAAACAGTTGGAAAGAAAACACATTTTTGAAATTATTGTGTTTTTAAAGATGGCTGCCACACTATATGACCAATACTTTCAGCATGAACAGATGTAACTCTAGGTCACATTGTATGGTTATACAGCAAATTTCAAAGCTTTAACATAAGCGGTTGCAAAGAAAACACATTTTCGAAGTTTTTGCGTTATTCAAGATGGCGGCCATACCATGTGACCAATACTTTCAACATGAACAGATGTAACTGTATGTCACAATATAAGGTTATACATAAAGTTTCACAGTTCTAACATAAGTGGTTGCAGAGAAAATAGATTTTCGAAATTTTCGCAAAAAACAAAATGGCTGCCAGAATATATGATATACAGTCTCCATATTATGCATAATAATTGTCACCATAGATGTCAATAAGCATGGCAAAAATAAAGCATTTTGGTAAAGCGGTTTTTGTTTTATTATTAATCTGAAAATATTGTTAAGTATTTTCTAACTATTCAAAATGGCTGCCAAACCACATGGCGTATCAACTTGTCTTGAACAAATCTGAATGTAAGTCATAAGATAACTCTATAAACAAAATTTCAAGTCTGTGCCATAAGCGGTTTCGGAGAAGAAGATTTTTGTAGTTTTTAAAAACAGCGCATTCAAAACAAAATGGCCGCCAAGCTATGCAATGTATGGCTTTCAAATTGCACATACTAATGCTCACTATAGACCTCTACAATTTGCAGAAGATTCATGAAAATTTGCAAATGTTTTATTTCACGAAGGCGACTGCGCAGTACGAATTTTACCTGCAATATTGGCTTTAGGGGTCATAACTGTGTGTAATCATGTGTCTGCTGCACTGTAATATAGTTAAATAGTGTAAATATAATGCATAAAGTGCAAATTTACGCAATTAAACAACGATAAAAAGGCGAATCGCTCATAGCAGCCATGTTGATTATGGAAAATTCGCAGTTTTAACAAGCTTGGTAGATGACCTCGCAAAGAGTACATGTGCAAAATTGTGTTTTATTGCACTTAGCGGTTTCAGAGAAGAAGATGTTTAAAGATTTTCGCACATTTCAAAATGGCAGCTAGATCATGTGACCAAATCACTTCTCTTGAACAAACTTTATTCTAGGTCAGTACTGCAGTGCACACAGCAAGTTTCACAACTGTAACATAAGCGGTTCCAGAGAAGAAGATTTTCAAGCGTTTGCCAAAATTTGTCGCAAAAAACAATATGGCTGCTAGATCACATGACCTATGAGATTTATATTGCATAGGATTATGCACAGCATAGATCTCTAGCACTGTGCCAAGTTTAATGAGTTTTTGAGTTATGCTGTTGTTATTATAAGCATTTGAAAATAACGGCAGAAAAATAATAATAATAATAATAATAATAATAATAATAAAAATAATAATAATAATAATCTGAGCAAAAACAATAGGTGTCCAGCACTATAGTGCTTGGCCACCTAAATATAGCTGCAAGCAGCGATAGAGGTGGCCATGCACATCGACATTGCAATGACATACAAGCAGCTAAGTCACAATATAAAGCTTTATAGAAGTTTTTACAATTCTAACATTAGCAGTTGGAAAGAAAACACATTTTCGAAATTTTTGCGTTTTTCAAGATGGCTGCCCCACCATATGATTAATACTTTCATCACGATCAGATGTAACTCTAGGTGACAATATATGGTTATACAGCAAATTTCACAGCTTTAACATAAGTGGTTGGAAAGAAAACACATTTTCGAAATTTTCTCGTAAACCAATATGGCTGCCACAGCTTGTGACCAATTCCTTCAACATGAATAACTGTGACTCTAGGTCACAATATAAGGTTATATAGCAAGTTTCACAGTTCTAACATAAGCAGTTGCAGAGAAAATAGGTTTTCGAAATATTTGCATAAAACAAAATGGCTGCCAGATCTTATGATATACAGCCTCCATATTATGCACAATAATTGTCACCATAGATCTCAATACACATTGTAAAAATAAAGCATTTTTGTAAAACGGTTTGTGTTTTATTATTAATTTAAAAATATTGTTAAGTGGTTTTGAACAATTCAAAATGGCTGCCAAACCACATGACATATCAACTTCTCTTGAAAAAATCTGAATGTTAGTCATAAGATAAATCTGTAAACAAAATTTCAAGTCTGTGCCATAAGCGATTTCGGAGAAGAAGATTTTTGTAGTTTTTAAAAAACGCGCATACGAAACAAAATTGCCGCCAAGCTATGCATTGTATGGCTTTCAAATTGCACATACTAATGCTCACTATAGACCTCTACAATTTGAAGAAGTTTTATGAAAATTTGCAAATGTTTTATTTCACGAAGGCGACTGCGCAGTGCGAATTTATAATGCAATATTGCTTTTAGGTGTCATGACTATGTGTAATCATGTGTCTGCTGCACTGTAATATAGGTTAATAGTGTAAATATAATGCATAAAGTGCAAATTTACACAATAAAGCAACGATAAAAATGCGAATAGCTTATAGCAGCCATGTTGATTATGGAAAATTTGTAGTTTTAACAATCTTGGTAGACGACCTTGCAAGGAGCACATGTGCAAAATTGCGCTTCATTGCACTTAGCGGTTACAGAGAAGAAGATGTTTAAAGATTTTTGCACATTTCAAAATGACAGCTAGATCATGTGACCAAATCACTTCTCTTGAACAAACTTTATTCTAGGTCAGTACAGCAGTAGACACAGCAAGTTTCACAGCTGTAACATAAGCGGTTCTGGAGAAGAAGATTTTCAAGTTGTTGTCAAAATTTGTCACAAAAAGCAATATGGCTGCTAGATCACATGACCTATAAGATTTATGTTGCATAGAATTATGCACAGCATAGATCTCTAGCACTGTGCCAAGTTTCATGAGTTTTTGAGTTATGCTGTGGTTATTATAAACATTTGAAAAAAATGGCGGAAAAATAATTTTAAAGATACAAGCAATAACAAATAATAATATAGCTGCAAGCAGCGATAGAGGTGGCCATGCGCATCGACTTTGCAATGGCATACAAGCAGCTAAGTCTTGAGTTTTTCAAGATGGCTGCTCTGCCATATGACCAATACATTCATCACGATCAGATGTAACTCTAGGTCACAAGATATTGTTTTACAGCAAATTTCACAGCTTTAACATAAGCGGTTGCAAAGAAAACACATTTTCGAAATTTTTGCGTAAACCAATATGGCTGCCACAGCTTGTGACCAATTCCTTTAACATGAACAACTGTGATTTTAGGTCACAATAAAAGGTTACTTAGCTAGTTTCACAGTTCTAACATAAGCGGTTGCAGAGAAAATTGATTTTCAAAATTTTTGCGCAAAACAAAATGGCTGCCTAATCATATGATATACAGCCTCCATATTATGCACAATCGTTCTTACCATAGATGTCAATAAACATGGCAAAAATAAAGCATTTTTGTAAAACGTTTTTTGTTTTATTATTAATTTAAAGATATTGTTAAGCATTTTTTAACAATTCAAAATGGCTGCCAAACCACATGACCTATCAACTTCTCTTGAACAAATCTGAATGTTAGTCATAAGATAACTCTATAAACAAAATTTCAAGTCTGTGCCATAAGCGGTTTCGGAGAAGAAGTTTTTTGTAGTTTTTAAAAACCGTGCATACGAAACAAAATGGCCGTCAAGCTATGCATTGTAGGGCTTTCAAATTGCACATACTAATGCTCACTATAGACCTCTACAATTTGCAGAAGTTTTATGAAAATTTGCAAATGTTTTATTTCACGAAGGCGACTGCGCAGTGCAAATTTTTACTGCAATATTGCCTTTAGGGGTCATGACTATGTGTACTCATGTGTCTATTACACTGTAATATAGTTAAATAGTGTAAACATAATGCATAAAGTGCAAATATACGCAATTAAACAGCGATAAAAAGGCGAATTGCTTATAGCAGCCATGTTGATTATGGAAAATTTGCAGTTTTAACAATCTTGGTAGATGACCTCGCAAAGAGTACATGTGCGAAATTGCGCTTTACTGCACTTAGCGGTTTAAGAAAAGAAGATGTTTAAATATTTTTGCACATTTCAAAATGGCAGCTAGATCATGTGACCAAATCACTTCTCTTGAACAAACTTTATTCTAGGTCAGTACAGCAGTACACACAGCAAGTTTGACAACTGTAACATAAGCGGTTCCGGAGAAGAAGATTTTCAAGCGTTTGTGAAAATTTGTCGCAAAAAACAATATGGCTGCTAGATTACATGACCTATGAGATTTATGTTTCAAAAGATTATGCACAGCATAGATCTCTAGCAATGTGCCAAGTTTCATTTGGTTTTGAGTTATGCTGTGGTTATTATAAGCATTTGAAAAAAACGGCGGAAAAATAATTTTAATAATGCAAGCAATAACAAATAATAATATAGCTGCAAGCAGCGATAGAGGTGGCCATGCGCATCGACATTGCAATGTCATACAAGCAGCTAAGACACAATATAAAGCGTTATAGAAGTTTTTACAATTCTAAATTTTTGCGTTTTTCAAGATGGCTGCCCCACCATATGACCAATACTTTCATCACGATCAGATGTTACTCTAGGTCACAAGATTTTGTTTTACAGCAAATTTCACAGCTTTAACATAAGCGGTTGGAAAGAAAAAACATTTTTGAAATTTTCGCGTAAACCAATATGGCTGCCACAGTTTGTGACCAATTCAACATGAACAACTGTGACTCTAGGTCACAATATAAGGTTATACAGCAAGTTTCACAGTTCTAACATAAGCAGTTGCAGAGAAAATAGATTTTCGAAATATTCGCATAAAACAAAATGGCTGCCAGATCATATGATATACAGTCTCCATATTATGCACAATAATTGTCACCATAGATGTCAATAAACATGGCAAAAATAAAGCATTTTTGTAAAACGGTTTTTGTTTTATTATTAATTTAAAAATATCGTTAAGCGTTTTTGAACAATTCAAAATGGCTGTCAAACCACATGACCTATCAACTTCTCTTGAACAAATCTGAATGTTAGTCATAAGATAACTCTGTAAACAAAATTTCAAGTGTGTGCCTTAAGCGGTTTCGGAGAAGAAGATTTTTATAGTTTTTAAAAACAGCGCATACGAAACAAAATGGCTGCCAAGCAATGCAATGTATGGCTTTCAAATTGTACATAATAATGCTCACTATAGACCTCTACAATTTGCAGAAGTTTTATGAAAATTTGCAAATGTTTTATTTCACGAAGGCGACTGCGCAGTGCGAATTTTTACTGCAATATTGCCTTTAGGGATCATGACTATGTGTACTAATGTGTCTGCTATACTGTAATATACTTAAATAGTGTAAACATAATGCATAAAGTGCAAATTTACGCAATTAAACAGCGATGAAAAGGTGAATGGCTCATAGCAGCCATGTTGATTTTGGAAAATTCACAGTTTGAACAAACTTGGTAGAGGACCTTGCAAGGAGCACATGTGCAAAATTGTGTTTCATTGCACTTAGCGGTTGCAGAGAAGAAGATGTTTAAAGATTTTCGCACATTTCAAAATGGCAGCTAGATCATGTGACTAAATCCCTTCTGTTGAACAAACTTTATTCTAGGTCAGTACAGCAGTACACACAGCAAGTTTCACAGCTGTAACATAAGCGGTTCTGGAGAAGAAGATTTTCAAGCGGTTGTCGAAATTTGTCGCAAAAAGCAATATGGCTGCTAGATCATATGACCTATGAGATTTATGTTGCACAGGATTATGCACAGCATAGATCTCTAGCATTGTGCCAAGTTTCATGCGTTTTTGAGTTATGCTCTGGTTATTATAAGCATTTGAAAAAAACGGCGGAAAAATAATTATAATGATACAAGCAATAACAAATAATAATATAGCTGCAAGCAGCAATAGAGGTGGCCAGCGCATTATTTTGGCAATGTCATATAAGTAGTTATGTCAGAAAATAAAGCTATATAACAACTGTTTACAGTTCTAACATAAGCATTTGGAAACAAAAACACATTTTCGAAATGTTTGCATTTTTTAAAATAGCTGCCACACCATATGACCAATACTTTCAACATGAACAAATGTAACTCTAGATGACAATATATGGTTATACAGCAAATTTCACAGTTTTAACATAAGCGATTGGAAAGAAAACACAGTTTCAAAATTTTTGCGTAAACCAATATGGCTGCCACAGCTTGGGACTAATTCCTTCAACATGAACAACTTTGACTCTAGGTCACAATATAAGACTGTACAGCAAATTTCACAGATCTTACTTAAGTGGTTGCAGAGAAAATAGACTTTTGAAATTTTCGCATAAACCAAGATGGCTGCCCGATCGTAAGATATACAGCCTCTATATTATGCACAATAGTGCTCACTATAGATGTCAATAAACATGGCAAAAATAAAGCATTTTTGTAAAATGGTTTTTGTTTTATTATGAATTTAAATATATCGTTGAGCAATTTTGAACAATTCAAAATGGCTGCCAAACCACATGACGTATCAACTTCTCTTGAACAAATCTGAATGCTAGTCATAAGATAACTCTATAAACAAAATTTCAAGTCTGTCCCATAAGCGGTTTCGGAGAAGAAGATTTTTATAGTTTTTAAAAATGGCGCATACGAAACAAAATGGCCGCCAAGCTATGCAATGTATGGCTTTCAAATTGCACATACTAATGCTCACTATAGACCTCTACAATTTGCAGAAGTTTCATGAAAATTTGCAAATGTTTTATTTCACGAAGGCGACTGCGCAATGCGAATTTTAACTGCAATATTGTCTTTAAGGGTTATGACTATGTGTAATCATGTGTCTATTACACTGTAATATTGTTAAATATTGTAAAACTAATGTATAAAGTGCAAAATTACGCAATTAAATGGCGATAAAAAGGTTAATGTCTCACAGCAGCCATGTTGATTATGGAAAAATTGCAATTTTAACAATCTTGGTAGAGGACCTTGCAAGGAGCATACGTGCAAAATTGCGCTTTATTGCACTAAGCGGTTTAAGAGAAGAAGATGTTTAAAGATTTTCGCAAAATGCAAGATGGTTGCTACATCATGTGACCAAGTCGCTTCTGTTGAGCAATGGAAAATCTAGGTCATAGCATCACTAAGCTCAGCAAGTTTCAAAGTTGCAACATAAGCAGTTCCAGAGCTAAAGATTATTAAGCAGTTCTCGAAATTTGTCGCAAAAAACAATATGGCTGCGTAACCTTGTGACCTATGAGTTCAATATTGCATGAGATGTAGCATAACAAAAGGCTGTACCAGCATACCTGATTTCAAGAGTTTAGCATAAGTAATTTGTGTTTTGTGAGCAATTGACTCAAAAGAGGAAGTATTGAATTACAAATAATTACGATAAACATAAAACCGATATTGCTGCCGCATCATGTGACTGATTCTCTCCTAATGAGCAATTATGAATCTAGGTAACAATATAAGACTGTACAGCAAATTTCACAGTTCTTACATAAGCGGTTGCAGAGAAAATAGACTTTCGAAATTTTCGCGTAAATCAAGATGGCTGCCCGATCGTAAGATATACAGCCTCCATATTACGCACAATAGTGCTCACTATAGATGTCAATAAACATGGCAAAAATAAAGCATTTTTGTAAAATGGTTTTTGTTTTATTATGAATTTAAATATATCGTTAAGCAATTTTGAACAATTCAAAATGGCTGCCAAACCACATGACGTATCAACTTCTCTTGAACAAATCTGAATGTTAGTCATAAGATAACTCTATAAACAAAATTTCAAGTCTGTCCCATAAGCGGTTTCGGAGAAGAAGATTTTTATAGTTTTTAAAAATGGCGCATACGAAACAAAATGGCCGCCAAGCTATGCAATGTATGGCTTTCAAATTGCAGATACTAATGCTCACTATAGACCTCTACAATTTGCAGAAGTTTCATGAAAATTTGCAAATGTTTTATTTCACGAAGGCGATTGCGCAATGCGAATTTTAACTGCAATATTGTCTTTAAGGGTTATGACTATGTGTAATCATATGTCTATTACACTGTAATATTGTTAAATATTGTAAAACTAATGTATAAAGTGCAAAATTACGCAATAAAATGGCGATAAAAAGGTTAATATCTCACAGCAGCCATGTTGATTATGGAAAAATCGCAGTTTGAACAAACTTGGTAGAGGACCTTGCAAGGAGCATATGTGCAAAATTGCGCGTCATTGCACTAAGCGGTTTAGGAGAAGAAGATGTTTGAATATTTTCGCAAAATGCAAGATGGCTGCCACATCATGTGACCAAGGCACTTCTCTTGAGCAATAGCAATTTCAGGTCATAGTAGCACTAAGCACAGCAAGTTTCAAAGTTGTAACATAAGCAGTTCCAGAGCTAAAGATTTTTAAGCGTTTGTCGAAATTTGTCGCAAAAAGCAATATGGCTGCCAGAGCATGTGACCTATGAGTTCAATTTTGCATGAGATGTAGCACAGCAATAGGCTGTACCAGCATACCTGATTTTAAGAGCTTTGCAAAAACAGTTAAGCAGTTATGGGCAATTGAATACAAAGCTTGGCGGAATAAAAAGAATAATAATAATAATAATAATAATAATAATAATAATAATAATAATAATAATCCGAACAATAACAATAGGTTGTCCTGCAACTTTGTTGCTGGCCACCTAATAATAATAAAAAAAATAATAATAATAATAATCCTGACAATAACAATAGGTTGTCCTGCAACTTCGTTGCATGGCCACCTAAAAATAATAATCCTGACAATAACAATAGGTTGTCCTGCAACTTCGTTGCATGGCCACCTAAAAAAAAAATAATAATAATAATAATCTTGACAATAACAATAGGTTGTCCTGCAACTTTGTTGCATGGCCACCTAATAATAATAATAATAAAAAAAAAATAATAATAATAATCCTGACAATAACAATAGGTTGTCCCGCAACTTCGTTGCATGGCCACCTAATTATAATCCACAAGGGATTACCGAGCAATGGAACCAGAAAGAGACATTGCTGCGCAGATACTCACAGCTTTTCTGCCTACATTCAAACATTTATTCCTAAACTACAAAAGATTATATGAAGCGGTTCAAGCAACTAGGAGGTCGATACCCGATAATGAGGCTCCTCGATGTCAACAGCAGCCAAAGCATGATTCTTCCTGCAAATTCATGTGGCTAGATGGGTGCTCGGACAAAATGCCGAAGCACATTCGTCCGTCAGACATATGTCCGAGATACACTGCTTCCGACTGCACGCCGAACAACACAATCACGTAATTGTCATCAGTAAAAAAGCGGATAATTTAAATATATATTATCAATAGCGCATAATATTTAAGATTTACTTAAATAAATCAAGATACATTCGGCCGAGGGCAGATACGATCCAAAATTTTCTGTTACAATCAGTGACTCGGGCGCCGCAACGGCCTCTGGAAACCTATCCATGGGTCCCTACCCTCACGACGTACTTTTAACACAATATAATTATAAGTTAATATATAGTATATAATATATATATATATATATATATAGAGCAAAGAAGATTATATATATTTATGTTATATATAAGTTGATTTAATTGTCTTTTGTCAGTTCACTATTACATAGTAACATACATAGTAGATAAGGTTGAAAAAAGACTGAAGTCCATTGAGTTCAACCTATACAAATCTAAAATACTTACAAAAAGCTCCAGTTAAGCTTAAATAACCCCATTAAAATGTGACCCATTTAATACTAGCAATCATATCCATGAATTTTGTTTATATACAGAAATGTATCCAGACTATTTTAAATGTATCAATGGTATTGGCATTCACTACCTCCTTTGGTAATGAGTTCCACAATTTTATTGCTCTTACAGTGAAAAAACGTTTCCGTTGCAGGAGATTAAATCTCCTTTCCTCCAACCTTAAATTATGACCTCTTGTCAGAAACAATTTTCTTGGAATAAACAGAGCTTCTGCCATCTCTGTATATGGGCCTTGAATATATTTATATAAAGTAATCATGTCACCTCTCAAGCACCTTTTTTTCTAAAGAGAGCAGACCCAGTTTGGCTAGCCTCTCCTCATAGGTTAATTTCTCCAATCCCCTTATTAGCTTTGTGGCCCTTCTCTGAACTTTTTCTAGTTCTGCAATATCTTTTTAAGCAATCGGTCCCCAGAACTGCACTCCAAACTCAAGGTGAGGTCTTACCAGGGCTTTATATAATGACAGAATTATGCTTTCCTCCCTTGAATCAATGGCTCTTTTAATACATGCTAGTATCTTATTAGCCTTTGAAGCCGCTGCCCTGCATTGTGCACTTATCTTTAGCTTGTTATCTATTACTACTCCCAAATCCCTTTCCTCCTGTGTTTGGCTAAGTCTTGTCCCATTTAAAAAATACGTAGCCTGCTTATTTTTACTTCCAAAATGTAGTTTAAAAACTATTAAAAACGTTTTAGCTAAAACCGTGATTTTTAAGCTTCATTCCCACCCAGCAGCCGGATAAATGTCTTTCGGAATATTATCCGTCGGACAAGCGTCCGTCGGATAACAGTCCGGCCACGGGCTAGATGATGCACATCCTGATTCAAGCTATAGCGGAGTGCCACCTCGCAATCCCTGGATATCCTCCTTGCTGAATGCTGCCACTTGCTATGGATCAAAGCTTGCACTGAGAGATAACACTATAGAAGCTCCACAGAATATTGCTCTTCAATGCTTCCTAATACAGGCAGCAGATTGGACCCCCATACAACCAGGGCTCTGGATGGACTCACATTATGCACACATAAGGGAAAAACCTGATTTGCAATTGCCAACATCTTCCACAGGACACTCTGTGATGGCGCACATGTATACATTAAAGAAAATGGCGGATCCAAATTCTATTTGGCACACCTCTAAATACCCGAAGTTACAGGATGGCCCCCATGTTAAAGACACTTTTAAATATGATTGCAGATCAAGGGGTATCGGCTGACCGGTCGCTTGGTCAACACAACTGCGGGCCAGTGTATTACTTCAGTTATCTGTCCCTTTGAAACTTGCTATTAAATGCGAACATTAATCTTTGGTTTGTACCTGGATATATCCCAGGGATTGAGCTACTATTTGTAACAAGTGAAAGTTTGATTGTTTACTGTTTTAAGATTTTATTTTACTAGTACTCACTCTCCTAAAGTAATAGTAATTCTTTTAGCATATTTAAATGTATAGAGTGTTTTGGTACGCCTTGCTTTATGCCACTTATTGCAATAGAATGTTCTCACTTGCTTAGTATATTTAAAGGTCCACCCCAATTGCGGCAATCTTTTTGATATTGATGATATAAATTGCAAGTTAAACCACCACCATCCCCCTAAACATACATATATATTCAATCCTGTGAAATCTTTATATTTATACATTATTAGCTCTTAGAAATATGCAACCTTACTTACACTGAGACAGATATAGCACTGATGTTCCCTTTCAATTACCTTCTCATTTTTTTTATTTTTAAAGATTAGTAACCCACCCCTTGGTCCCCCATACTGCACATATATAGGAAAGAAACATAATTTATGCTTACCAGATAAATTCCTTTCCTTCCGGATAGGGAGAGTCCACGGCTTCATTCCTTACTGTTGGGACACCCCAAGCTAAAGGCTTAAATATCACTCCCACTTCCTCATTACCCCAGTCATTCTGCCGAGGGAACAAGGAAAAGAAGAAGAAATATCAGGGTATAAATGGTGCCAGAAGAATAAGATAAATAGGGGTCTGCCCTTAGACAAGAAAAAATGGGCGGGGCCGTGGACTCTCCCTATCCAGAAGGAAAGGAATTTATCTGGTAAGCATAAATTATGCTTTCCTTCCTAAGATAGGGAGAGTCCACGGCTTCACTCCTTACTGTTGGGAAAACTATACCCAAGCTCCAGAGAACACTGAATGAATAACAAGAGGGAACAAAAAGGAAGAGGCGGACCCTATTCTGAGGAACCACAGCCTGCAAAACTTTTCTCACGAAAGTTGCTTCAGCCGAAGCAAAAACATCAAACTAGTAAAAATTAGAAAACGTATGTAAGGAGGACCAGGTAGCCGCCTTACAAATCCATAGAGGTCTCGTTCTTAAAGGCCCAAGAGGAAGCCACTGCTCTAGTGGAATAAGACGTTATCCTCTCAGGAGGATGATGTCCCGCTGTCTTATAAGCTAAGCAGATCACACTCCTTAACCAAAAAGATTGGGAAGTCAAAGTAGCCTTCTGCCCCTTACGCTTCCCCGAATAGGCAACAAAGAGGAAGATTGTCTAAACTCCTTAGTAGCCTGAAGAAAGAACTGCAAGGCGGTGAAGTAAACGTTCCTTCAATGAAGGATTAGGACACAAGGAAGGAACCACAATCTACTGATTGATGTTGCGATCTGACAGAACCTTAGGAAGAAAACCTAATTTAGTACGTAAAAAAATCAAATAAGGGAACTCACATCACAAAGCAGAGATCTCAGAAAATCTGCCCGCAGAGGCAATAGCCATTAAAAAGAGAACCTTCCAAGATCACAATGTAATGTCAACGGAAGGCAGAGGCTCAAACTGAGCCTGTTGCAAAACATGAAGAACAAGATTTATGCTCCAATTAGGAGCCCAAGATCTAAACACAGGTCTGATCCTAATCAGAGCGTTAACAAAGGACTGCACGTCTGGAAGCTCAGCCAGCTTCTTGTGCAGTAAAACCGACGGGGCCAAAATCTGTCCTCTCAGGGAACTAGCAGAAAGGCCCTTCTCCAGTCCATCCTGGAGTAAAGATAACATCCTGGCAACCTTAACTCTGTGCCAGGAAAAAACACTCTTTTCGCACCAGAATAAGTAGGTCCTTCACCCTTTGTGGTAGATAAGCCGAGTAACCTGTTTACGAGCATGAATAAGAGTATCAATGACACTCTAAAAGAAACCTCTCTTTGCTAAGAGTAAGTGTTCAATCTCCACGCAGTCAGCCTCAGAGAATCTAGATTTTGATGAACAAATGGACCTTGTAACAGCAGGTCTCTGCGACAAGGTAACTTCCACGGAGGAGATAAGGACATCCCCACAAGATCCACAAACCACATCCTTTGTGCTCCTGCTTGATGCGGGCCACCACTCGAGGAATAAAAAAATATGAGTTTGAACCTCCAGGGCATTGCTAGTGAATCTATTAGATCCGCTTGGGGATCCCTCAACCTCAACCTGTATCAGGGTAGCTTGGTATTGAGACGGGACATCATGAGATCTATCTCCGGCGTCCCCCACTTGCTGCATATCTCTGCAAACACCTTGGGATGGAGAGACCATTCCCTTGAGTGGAAGGATTGCCTGCTGAGAAAATCCGCCTCCCAGTTGTCCACACCCGGAATGTGGATCGCTGACAGAAAACAGCTGTGGTCCTCTGCCCACTCCAGAATCTGAGATACTTCCTTCATCGCCAAGGAACTTCTCGTTCCCCCCTGATGGTTGATGTAAGCCACCGAGAATATATTGTCTGATTGGAATCTGATAAACTGGGACGAACCCAGAAGTGGCGAAGCCTTCAAGGCATTGAAGATTGCCCATAGTTCCAATATTGATCAGGAGGGAGGACTCCTCCCGAGTCCACAACCCCTGTGCCTTCCTGGCACCCCAAACAGCTCCCCATCTGGATAGGCTTGTGTCCATATTCACAATCTCCCAGGATGTTCTTAAGAAGCACGTCCCTCAGGACAGATGATCTGGACAGAGCCACCAAGAGAGCAATTCTCTCAACCGGCTGTCTAATACAATATGTGGAGACATATCAGAATGATCCCTGTTCCACTGTCTCAGCATGCACAGTTGTAAAGGTCTGAGATGGAACCTGGCAAAAGGAATGATTTCAATGCAGGACACCATGAGACCAATCACCTCCATACACTGAGCCACAGAGGACCTCAAGGAGGTCTGGAGGGCAAGACAAGCCGAAGTTAGCATGCAACGTCTCTGGTCTGTTAGAAATATCATCATGGATATGGAGTCTATTATAGCACCCAGGAATTCCACCCTGGTACTTGGAATAAGAGAACTCTTTTCCAAGTTTATCTTCCATCCATGTGATCAAAGAAGACTGAGAAGGGACTCCAAGTATTCTTCTGTAAGACCACAAGATGGTGCTTGCACCAGAATTATCGTCCAAGTATGGGGCTACTGTAATACCCTGAGTTCTGGCAACAGCTAGAAGAGCCCCCAGAACCTTTGTCAGGATTCTTGGAGCAGTAGCTAGGCCAAACGGAAGGGCAATAAACAGGAAGTGCTGGTCCAGGAATGCAAATCTCAGGAACTGTAAGTGTTCCCTGTGGATTGGAACACGAAGGTAAGCACTTTAGGTCCAGAATTGGACGGAAAGATCCCTCCTTCTTTGGGACCACAAAAAGGTTTGAATAAAACCCCAAACCTCTTTCTTCGATAGGCACTGGGACACCAACTCCTAAGGAGGATAGGTCCCGAACGCAGCCTAGAAAGGCATCCCTCTTTTCTGGTCTGTAGGCAGGTTTGAGAGTAGAAATCTGCCCCTGGGCAGATGAGATTTGAAGCCTATATTGTATCCCTGAGTACGTCCTCCAGGATCCACGGATCCTGTACGTCCCTGAACTAAGCGTCTGGAAAAAAAGAGACAATCTGCCCACTAAACGATCCGATCCCGGATCGAGGGCCACCCCTTCATGCCGATTTGTTTTTGGTGGGCTTCTTATTCTGCTTGGACTTATTCCAGGATTGAGCCGGCTTCCAAATACTCTTGGGTTGCTCGGGCTAGGAGGAGGATTGTCGTTGTGGCGATTTGTCAGACATTTGTCAAGTAAACGAAAACATATATTAAAAAACTTGAGGAAATACAACCCCAATATAATTTTCTTACAAGAATTACATTTAAAAACACCCAAAATCTTGAAACTAAGAGTAAATTGGATATAGTATATAGTGGCTAGGGGTAAAAAGGAAACGTGGAGTAGCTATTCTTTTTAATAAAAAAGTGCTCGTATAGTATAGTTACACAGGATTTAGATCCGTCAGGACGCTATGTAATTGTACAAGCGGAAATTGAACATTTTGTAATATATATGGTCCAAATAAGCTAGACACAGAATTTTGGCACCACCTTTGGAATAAATTAGCTCCATATGCAGAAAAGAATTTAATATTGGTGGGAACAGCAGCAAAGGAGGGGGCGCCCTATAGCAAAGTGATCACTAAATCTAGTGATTAACGACTATATAATTTAGGATCCACACTGTGGAAATATAACAACCTCAGTAGAGATAGAACTATACCTCATAGAGAAAGAATTATACCTCATAGAGAAAGAAGGGGTAAATATAATAAAAAGTAGCTATACTTCAGTGAAATATATCTCAGAGTGAGAAGCAATATGGTGATACAATAGTGCAATAGTATATGGTATCTGGTAAACGATGGTATATCAGCAATCAATATCATAAGCAAACATGAGTGAATAACCCAGTAATGGTTAAATTAAAAGTCACAAAATTAGGTAACAAGTCTCTGGTGAGAAGATCAAGGCAGCTATCTGTAGAGATCCAGGCCGGGATCCAAGGCAGCAATCTACAAAGACAAGAAGAGACAGAAGCGCCACATGGCCCAATATTGTTTGGTCCAAAATCAACTTGATATATGAGGGATTGAACTCACATTTGTGGAAGCACCTCAATCATTGCTAAAGAAGCAGTCTGGGATCTATAACAGTCACCCAGAAGACCAACAGCCGGTAATGATATGATGTCTGTATCAGAAAGATAAAAGGAAACACAGGTGCCTATATGGCCTAGTATTGCTTTTACACGGATAAATCAATTGCAAGAAAGAGGAGTGGTACTCACAATAGTTGTAGCATCTCCCTTGATGCTATAGAGGCAGGATGGGATCAATGTAGTCACCCACCAGACTTAATCACAGGCCAGCTGGACACAGATGGAACTCCAGGGAGACTAGTGGTCAGGACAGAACCAGGAGACAACAGTGGTCAGGATTATCCAAAAATAATTTCCTCTCAGCCAGAGGGATAAGAAGATGGCAATAAAAATGGTAGCAAGTGTTCAAATAAAAATTGTTTTATTAAAATAATAAAAACAGAGCGACGCGTTTCTCAGCAACAAGCTGTTTCATCAGGCTTCATACAACATTGAGGAACACTTGCTATATATATACCCTACATCTTAATAATCTTAATCAGTATCACATGGTAATAGGAGGGGCCTAGGATACCATTGGTTCATAATGGGCCAATCATATTGCAATAAACAAGATGACTATTCTGTCATATGTTAGAATTCAATTAATACATTAAAAATTAGCATACAATTCATCAACAAATTTGTTTATGAAAATCCACATAAAGCATCTCAAAAAATTCACTGAATAGTGAGTATATAAAAATGCATGTATTTCACTAAATATCAATATATCAGGGTTAGCATAAATCAATCTAGATCAAATTCATGTCATTGGGGATAAACAGACATATGCACATAGTATATACAATTTCTATAGCACAAGTAGTGATCTATCACATTTTAAAAGCAACCACAACCCAAGCATGAGCGTTCTAATCAGTATAACACCCGCAATGATTGTTAATAAAAACTAAAACAAATTCACAAACCTTTGTAGGTTCTGAAATGATATCACATTTAGTTACTATTAAAATATCCTCCATACTTGAGATGTTGAGACAATGTGACTATTACAAAGTAGCAAATTGGTTGGCGTGTTGAATAATAAAGTGCGCATGTCTTTGCACTACACATCAACAAAAGAAATCTATTGTTTATTTGGCGCCTAATGTGTAGCGTTTCTAAGTGGGAACTTTAATGCAATCTTAAGTTCCCACTTAGAAACGCTACACATTAGGCGCCAAATAAACAATAGATTTATTTTGTTGATGTGTAGTGCAAAGACATGCGCACTTTATTATTCAACACGCCAACCAATTTGCTACTTTGTAATAGTCACATTGTCTCAACATCTCAAGTATGGAGGATATTTTAATAGTAACTAAATGCGATATCATTTAAGAACCTACAAAGGTTTGTGAATTTGTTTTAGTTTTTATTAACAAACATTGCGGGTGTTATACTGATTAGAACGCTCATGCTTGGGTTGTGGTTGCTTTTAAAATGTGATAGATCACTACTTGTGCTATAGAAATTGTATATACTATGTGCATATGTCTGTTTATCCCCAATGACATGAATTTGATCTAGATTGATTTATGCTAACCCTGATATATTGATATTTAGTGAAATACATGCATTTTTATATACTCACTATTCAGTGAATTTTTTGAGATGCATTATGTGGATTTTCATAAACAAATTTTTGATGAATTGTATGCTAATTTTTAATGTAAATTAAACAATATTTGGCCATGTGGCGCTTCTGTCTCTTTTTGAATATTGGTGGGAGATTTCAATATCACAATGTATCCCGAAATGAATAGATTTCTACAGAAACTATCCTCTAGATATCTAAAAGAGGCTAAACTATTAAGAGATTTATGCAAGATGCTAAGATTAAAAGATGCTTGGCGTTTACATCACCCAGACACACAAAGTTATACATGCGAGTCTAAAGCATATACATTTTTTTTGAGGATTGACATGTTTTTAATAACAGACAAATTATTGGCGCTTGATATTGAAATGGATATAGCAGATATTATTTTGTCAGACCACGCCATAATTAGCTTAACAATTAATCATAATACGGACACAAGTAAAAATTTAAATTCTTTTCCCTTTCCAAGCTATATGACAATACAAAGTTCTGCAACTGGTTAGTAGACAGATGGCGAGTATACTCTAATTTTAATAGCGTATATATACAAAAGACAGAGATCTTTTGGGAGGCCGGGAAGGCTGTATTAAGAGGATAAATTAACGCATATATGATTATATAAAATCAATATATAAGATCAAAAAGAAGGCGAAATACAGAGATATTACAATTAGCAAACCAACTCAAGAATGTGTACAAAAAATATTTGCTGAAACCAAATACAGCCACGTGGAATGAATATATTAGGCCCAAAAATGAAAGGGAATTTTTTCTTAAAAGAAAATGGGCTGATGAAGATATGAGAGCTAGATTCCAATTTCAGGGATTTCAAGGAATAGCAGCCAAACATTTAGCAAAACCTATGAAATTCAGAAAAAAATTATCTCTAGAATAAAAAAAGGAAGTAATACTTATATTAAAGCCGGGGAAATCTGAGAAACTTTTTAAAAATATTATCAAAAGCTATACGATAAAGTACCAGTTAATGAAACTGAGAAAAAACATAATTTATGCTTACCTGATAAATTTATTTCTCTTGTAGTGTATCCAGTCCACGGATCATCCATTACTTATTGAATATATTCTCCTTCCCAACAGGAAGTTGCAAGAGTCCACCCACAGCAAAGCTGCTATATAGCTCCTCCCCTAACTGCCATATTCAGTCATTCGACCGAAAACATGCAGAGAAAGGAAAAACCATAGGGTGCAGTGGTGACTGTAGTTCAAATGAAAAAATTACCTGCCTTAAAGTGACAGGGCGGGCCGTGGACTGGATACACTACAAGAGAAATAAATTTATCAGGTAAGCATAAATTATGTTTTCTCTTGTTAAGTGTATCCAGTCCACGGATCATCCATTACTTATGGAATACCAATACCAAAGCTAAAGTACACGGATGATGGGAGGGACAAGGCAGGTACTTAAACGGAAGTTACCACTGCCTGTAAAAAAAAAACCTTTTCTCCCAAAAATAGCCTCCGAAGAAGCAAGGTATCAAATTTGTTAAATTTGAAAAAGTATGAAGCGCAGACCAAGACTCCGTCTTGTAAATCTGTTCAACAGAAGCCACATTTAAAAAAGGCCCAAGTGAAAACCACAGCTCTAGTAGAATGAGCTGCAATCCCTTCAGGAGGCTGCTGTCCAGCAGTCTCATAAGCTAAATGAATTATGCTTTTTAACCAAAAAGACAGAGAGGCTGCTGAAGTCTTTTGACCTCTCCTCTGTCCAGAATAGACAACAAACAAGGTGAACGTTTGATGAAAACTGTAGTAACTTGTAAGTAAAAACTTTAAAGCACAAACCACGTCCAATATTGTGTAATAGACGTTCCTTCTTTGAGGAAGGATTAGGATACAAGCATGGAACAACTATCTCTTGAGTGATGTTCTTGTTAGATACCACCTTAGGAAAAAACCCAGGTTGGTACGCAGGACTACCTTATCCGTACGAAGGACCAGATAAGGAGAATCACATTGTAACACAGATAACTTGGAGACTCTACGAGTCGAGGAAATAGCTACCCAAAAGGAACTTTCCAAGATAAAGATTGATATCTATGGAACAAAAAAGGTTCAAACGGAACTTCTTGAAGAGCCTTAAGAACCAGGTTTAAGCTCCATGGTGGAGCAACAGTTTTAAACACAGGCTTGGATCTAACCAAAGCCTGACCAAATGCCTGAACGTCTAGAATACCTGCCAGACGCTGGTGCAAAAAAATAGACAGAGTAAAAATCTGTCCCTTTTAAGGAATTAGCTGACAACCCTTTTCTCAAAAACATCTTGGAGAAAAGATAATATCCTGGGAATCCAGGCTTTACTCCATGAGTAACCCTTGGATTCATAACAATCAGATATTTACACCATATCTATGTTCAATTTTCCTAGAGACAGGCTTTCATGTCTGTATTTAAGGTATCAATGACTGACTCGGAGAAGCCATGCTTTGATAACATCAAGCGTTCAGTCTCCAGGCAGTCCATCTCAGATTGATTCTATTTAGATGGTTGAAAGGACCCTGAGGTAGAGGGATCTGTCTCAGAAGCAGAGACCGTGATGGAAAGGATGACATGTCCACCAGATCTGCATACCAGGTCCTGCGTGGCTACGCAGGCGCTGTCAAAAACACCAAAGCCCTCTCCTGCTTGGTCTTGACCTCCGGAGGAAATCCCACTCCCCCGGAAGAAAAGTCTGACGACTTAGAAAATCCACCTCCCAGTTCTCAACACCTGGGATATGGATAGCTGATAGACAAGAGTGAGTCTCTGTCCAGTGAATTATTGTAAGACTTCTAACATCACTAGGGAACTTCTGTTCCCCCTTGATGGCTGATGTAAGCCACAGTCGTGTATATTGTCCGACTGAGTATGATGTACCTCAGAGTTGCTAACTGAGGCCAAGTCTGAAGAGCATGGAATATCACTCCCAGAATAGTTATTAGAAGGAGGGTCTCCTCCTAAGTCCACTATCCCTGAGCCTTCAGGGAGTTCCAGACTGCATCCCAACCTAAAAAGCTGGCATCCATTGTAACAATTGTCCCATCTGACCTGCGGAAGGTCATACCCTTGGACAGATGGACCCGACATAGTCACCAAAGAAGAGAATCTCTGGTCTCTTGGTCCAGGATCAACAGGGGGACAAATCTGTGTAATCCCCATTCCTCTGACTGAGCATGCATAGTTGCAGCGGTCTAAAATGTAGACGTGCAAACGGTACTATGTCCCTTGCCGCTACCTATTAAGCCGATTTCATTCATGTACTGAGCCACCGAAGGGCGCGGATGGGATGAAAAACACGGCAGAAATTTAGAAACTTTGACAACCTGGACTCCGTCAGGTAAATTTTCATTTCTACAGAATCTATCAGAGTCCCTAGGAGGGAAACCCTTGAGATTGGGGATAGAGAACACTTTCCTTGTTCACTTTCCACCCATGTGATCTCAGAAATGCCAGTACTACGTCCGTATGAGACTTGGCAATTTGGATGTTTGACGCCTGTATCAGGATGTCGTCTAACTAAGGGGCCACTTCTATGCCCCGCGGCCTAAGGACCGCCAAAGCGACCCCAGAACCTCCATAAAGATTCTTGGGGCTGTAGATATCCCAAAGGAAAGAGCTACAAACTGGTAATGCCTGTCAAGAAAGGCAAACCTGAAAAATGAAGGTGATCTTTATGCATCACAATGTGAGGATAAGCATCCTTCAAATCCATTGTAGTCCTCTATTGACTCTCCTGGATCATAGTTAAGATGGTACGAATAGTTTCCATCTTAAATGACGGAATTCTGAGGAATTTGTTTAAGATCTTTAGATCCAAAATAGGTCTGAAGGTTCCCTCACCTTGGGAACCACAAACAGATTTGAGTAAAAACTCTGTCCCTGTTCCTCTCTTGGAACTGGATGGATCTCGTACACAATGTAAGAATGCCTCCTTCTTTATCTGGTTTGCAGATAATTGTGAAAGGCGAAATCTCCCCTTTTTTTTGGGGGGGGGGGGAATCTTTGAAATCCAGAAGATATCTCTGGGATAAAAATTCCAATGCCTAGGGATCCTGGGCATCTCTTGCCCACGCCCGGGCGAAGAATGAAAGTCTGCCCCCTATAGGATCCGTTACCGGATAGGGGTCCGTTCCTTCATGCTGCCTTAGAGGCAGCAGCAGGCTCCTTGGCCTGCTTATCTTTGTTCCAGGTCCAATTGTCTCCAGACCGCCTTGGACTGAGCAAAAATTCCCTCTTGCCTTAGAGGAAGTGGATGCCACACCTGCCCTGAAGTTTTAAAAGGCACGAAAATTAGACCTTTTTTGGCCCTTGATTACTATCCTGAGGAAGGGCATGACCTTTTCCTCCAGTGATATAAGCAATAATCTCCTTCAAACCAGGCCCGAATAGGGTCTGCCCCTTGAAGGGAAGTTAAGTAGCTTATTTATTAAAGTCACGACAGCTGACCATGATATAAGCCATAGCGCTCTGCGCGCCAGTATAGTAAAAAACAGAATTCTTAGCCGTTAGTCTAGTCAAATGAACAAAGGCATCAGAAAACAAAGGAATTGGCTAGCATAAGCTTGTCAAATATATTCATCCAATGGAGTCGCTAACTGTAAAGCCTCATCAAGAGACTCAACCCAGAACGCAGCAGTGACAGAAGCAATGTATGCAAGGGGCTGCAGGATAAAACCCTGTTGAATAAACATTTTTTATCCATTGGATCTAAAAAGCACAACTGTCCTCGCCAGAGGTAGTGGTACGCTTAGCTAGAGTAGAAACTCTTCTCTCCACCTTAGGAACTGTCTGCCAGAAGTCCCGTGGTGGTAACTATTAGAAAACATTCTTCTAAAAAATAGGAGGGGAAGAGAACGGCACACCTGGTCTATCCCATTCCTTATTAAAAAAAATTTTTTTTTTAGTAAACCTCTTTAGGTATTGGAAAAACATCAGTACACACCGGCACTTCATATTATTTATCCAGTCTACACAATTTCTCTGGCCCTGCGATTGTACACATTCATTCAGAGCAGCCAAAGCCTCCCTGAGCAACAAGTGGAGGTTCTCAAGCATACATTTTAAATGTAGAAATATCAGAATCAGGTTAAATCATCTTCCCTGAGTCAAAAAAAAAATAAAAAAATCACCCACAGACTAAGCATATTGTGAGGTAGTATCATACATGGTTCTTAAAGCGTCTGTATGCTCTGTATCTACCCCCAGAGCTATCTGCTTTCCTTTAATTTCAGGTAGTCTGACTAATACTGCTGCCAGAGTATTATTCACCACCTTTGCCATGTCGTGTAAAATAAACGCTATGGACGCCCTTGATGTACTTGGCGCCATTTGAGCGTGAGTCCCTGAAGCGGGAGTCGAAGGGTCTGACACGTGGGGAGAGTTAATCGGCATAACTTTCCCCTCGACAGAATCCCCTGGTAAAATAAACGCTATGGGTGCCCTTGATGTACTTGGCGCTATTTGAGCGTGAGTCCCTAAAGCGGGAGTCAAAAGGTCTGACACGTGGGGAGAGTTAGTCTGCATAACTACCCCCACGACAGAATCCTCTGGTGATAATGTTTTTAAAGACAAAAAATGATCTTTATTGTTTAACATGAAATCAGTACATCTGGTACACATTCTAAGATGGGGTTCCACCATGGCCTTAAAACATAATGAACACAGAGCTTCCTCTATGTCAGACATGTTAGAACAGACTAATAATGAGACTAATAAGCTTGGAAAATACTTTAAATCAAGTTAACAAGCAAATATATAAAACGTTACTGTGCCTTTAAGAGAAACAAATTTTGTCAAAATTTGAAAAAAACAGTGAAAAAAGGCAGTAAAACAAACGAAATTTTTACAGTACATGTAATAAGGTAACAGAGCATTGCACCCACTTGCAAATGGATGATTAACCCCTTAAAGCAAAAAACAGATCAAAAAAACGACATAGACTTTTTTAAAAACAGACACAACAAAAACTGCCACAGCAGTGGATTACCTTCCCTAAAAACGATTTTGGAAGTCTTTTTAGCCCTTTAGAAATGTCCGGTAGTATTCATGGGACTGCTGAGGGAATCTGGATAATTCATTTTGTAATTTTAACTGCGCAAAAAAGCGCTAAATTAGGCCCCTCCCACTCATATTACAACAGTGGGAAGCCTCATGGAACTGTTTCTATGCAAAATTTAAGCCAGCCATGTGGAAAAAACTTAGGCCCCAATAAGTTTTATCACCAAACATATGTTAAAAAACGATTAAACATGCCAGCAAACGTTTTAAAACACATTTTTACAAGAGTATGTATCTCTATTAATAAGCCTGATACCAGTCGCTTTTACTGCATTTAAAGGATTCCAAAACTTTTCCATTTTAAGCACAATTTGATTACCAATTTCGTATCACAAACGTTTAGCGCTAATAACTTACCGACTTTACAGCAAAACGATGTTTCTGAATAGAATAAAATTGTAATTTTTATTTTGAGTATGACGTCACTAAACCATTCCTCTTTTATGGGCTGTTCACTTACAAAACTTTATCGCCAATCCGATTGCGTTTTTTGGCATATCATTAATGGACGATTTCGTCACCAGGCGCATGCGTGCTGTAATATGTTGACTCGCGCACGCGCACATTATACCTTTGATGGCATACTTACTGCAGAGTGTCTGCTGGTTTCATGGTGAGGGAAAAGCGCTTAAGATCGCGCATGCGCATAACGGACGAGCGCTTAAGATCGCGCATGCACATAACGGACGCGCATGCGCATAACTAACTAAGTCAGACATTTTGATAACTTAGGTTATCGGTAAAGATTGGAGGATGCATATGAATAGCCAGTGGTGGGTTCGGAAAGCAATAAAATTTCAAATAAGAATATATCGAGAACGGTAAGAAAATGAAACACAATGCACATTACTAAGATCATTGTAATATAATAATATTGCGATTAAAGATAACTTTTTTCCATAGTTTAGTGTCCCTTTAAGGCTATACCAACATTACAGTGTTATCACCAATGTACATTAAAAAACGATTAAACATGCCAGCAAACGTTTTAAAACACATTTTTATAAGAGTATGTATCTCTATTAATAAGCCTGATACCAGTCGCTATCGCTGCATTTAAGGCTTTACTTACATTACTTCGGTATCAGCAGTATTTTCTTAGTCAATTCCATTCCTAGAAAAATATTTTACTGCACATACCTTATCTGCAGGAAAACCTGCACGCCATTCCCCCTCTGAAGTACCTCACTCCTCAGAATGTGTGAGAACAGCAAATGGATCTCAGTTACGTCTGCTAAGATCATAGAAAAACGCAGGCAGATTCTTCTTCCAAATACTGCCTGAGATAAACAGCACACTCCGGTGCCATTTAAAAATAACAAACTTTTGATTGAAGAATAAACTAAGTATAAATCGCCACAGACTCTCACGACCTCCTATCTATGTTGAGGCTTGCAAGAGAATGACTGAATATGGCAGTTAGGGGAGGAGCTATATAGCAGCTTTGCTGTGGGTGGACTCTTGCAACTTCCTGTTGGGAAGGAGAATATATTCCATAAGTAATGGATGATCCGTGGACTGGATACACTTAACAAGAGAAATAAATTTTGGGAAAATATAAACTTACCAAAGATAACGCAAGAGGCCTTAAAACAAGTCAATCAAGTAATTTCACTAGAAGAAATCATAAAAGCTAAAGATAAAATTAAATTGGTTAAAGCGCCAGGGCCGGATGCATTAACAGCAGAATTCTATAAGATAAGTAAAACCGATATTGCAGAAACACTAGAAAGATTATACAATATATATTTTGTGAAAAATACAATGCAGTCACGTTATTTTACAGATTCAATAATATCTTTATCCATAAAAAAGGTAAGGATATAGAGGATATGGGGTCATATAGACCCATATCCTTGTTAAAATGTAGATTATAAGATACTTATGGCGATTATGGCAGATATATTTAAAAAAGTAATCGGGACACTGATAGACCAGGACCATACTGGATTTATGGCTGGAAGAAACCCTGTTAGGAATATGCGAAAGGTTCTCCTCACATTAGATTATTGCTATGGCGTAGTGGAGAGAGATAGAAAATGTAAAAATGATTTAGCACTGATAACTATCGATGCAGAGAAAGCATTTGACTCGATCATTTGGGATCACATGAATACAGCTTTGTTAAAATTTGGGTTCTCTGGGAATATTATTGGACTAATCAATTTAATATATAATAAAACTAGATCTCAGCTGTTGGTAAACGATGAACAATCTAAATATATATTACTCCAAAGAGGTACACGGCAGGGATGCCCCTTTTTCTCCCCTTTTGTTCAACATTGCGCTAGAACCGTTAGCTGTATACTTAAGGAAAGAAATTAAAGGGATCGATTTAGGTGGGAAAAAGGTGGTTACATAATTATATGCATATATATTATGTTATTTCTTAGTGGTACAAGTAGTAGTATACCGAAAGTTCTAAAAATCATTGCCTGCTACAGTAAATTCTCTGGATATAAAATAAACCCAACAAAATCAGAGATCTTATGGATACATAAGACACCTTATAGTTGTACTAAACATCCATTCCAAGAGAGGATATATATATATATATATATATATATATATATATATACTTTCTAGGAATAAAGCTTGGAACAATCCCAAATGAATGGTATAAGCTAAATTATGCTGAAATATTTAAAAATTTAGATAAGGAATTTAATAAATGGAATATGTATTTTCCCGCTCTCTCTGCTAGGGTTATGATAATTAAGACTATTATTTTTCCACATATCCTATTTCTTTTACAAAACTTACCCATCTTTATACCAAATCAAGATATTTGTAGATATAATAGGGTCTGTGCACAGTTCATATGGGACAAAACGAAACCCCAACTAGCGATAGACTAACCCAACTCCGAGCATATGGGGGATTCTCCTTAGCAAACATTAGATACTATAATTGGGTAACCATGGTTAAATTTGCAGTAGATTGGTTGACAGAAGGCCAATATACAACTTATTATGAAAGCAAATCAGATCTAATTATACCCTTTAACTTAAAAGAACTACATACCCATATATACAATTAGCTAGTAATGTTAGAGCAATAGGAGTACATTTGCAAATATTATTTTGGCCTGGCAGAGATATTGTAATGCAATAGGGGTAGATTATAGAAGCTCACACTTTTTGCCAATAAGAGGAATACCCAATTTTATACCTGGCTTACATAATCCAATCTTTAGTGATTGGAATAGGAGAGGATTAAATACTTTTGCACAATTAATAAATGAGGACAAATCAGCTATTTGGATTTTTGAAGAATTAGCTATAGATTATCAACTCCCCTCAAAATCTTTCTTCGCATATCTACAAAGTAGGAGTTACATCTAATAAATAGTGCAGATAAAAGGATGGGACTGGAATATGAACGACATAGAAGCGGGAATAAACATATATAGAATAGGGAAGCACTATCGCATTTTGGTACAAATTACTATTAAGTTAACCAAAGAGGGTCAGGAATATGTGAATAAGTTGAAAAGGGGACTTGATAAATACTTTCCAGATTTAACCCCACAGGATATATTGAAAAGCGTCACACTAGTGGAAAAGGCCACAACAATAATTAGTTGGAGGGAGTCGCAACTGAAAGTGATTAACAAATACTACTACACACCAGATAGAATAAATAAGTGGACCCAGAACAACCAAAAAGGTAGATGTTATAAATGTAATGCGGCTAAGGAGGATATATTGCATTGCCAGTGGGACTGTCCAAAAATTGGACAGTACTTGAGTAAGGTAAACTTTTGGTTGAAAAACATAACCAAACGTAGATTTGAGCTCATTCCATATTATATATTTCTTTTACTCTCCAGACCTACATGGGATGGAGATAAACAGTTAATTAATATGGCCATTTTGGCAGCACGCAATCTGATATTCAGAGAATGGAAATCTACAGATTTAACCCCACAGGATATATTGAAAAGCGTCACACTAGTGGAAAAGGCCACAACAATAATTAGTTGGAGGGAGTCGTAACTGAAAGTGATTAACAAATACTACTACACACCAGATAGAATGAGGATGGAGATCAACAGTTAATTAATATGGCCATTTTGGCAGCACGCAATCTGATATTCAGAGAATGGAAATCTACAAGGGCCCCAAGTATCGCAGAGTTTGTTGAGAGCATGAAACTGCAAATGACACTAGAAATGCAAGATAATAAACTATTGCAAGAAAAATACCTCAGATTATATTTTCGTAAATGGTTAAAATGTATTCTAACCTGGCCTCTTACAATTCAGATCCAATTTATAGCCCCTTTACAGAAGTTGACAGTATTTTCGCTCCTTTTATCAGGAGAATTTCCGCAACAGTGGAGGGAAAACAAGAAAGGGAGTGGGGGATAAGTACAATTAACAATTGGAGTGTTTTTGAGAGACTTCTGGGGGGGGGGGGGGTCGTCAGGGGAGAGGAGTTTCTCTTCTTTTCTTTCCTCCTCTTTTTTTTTTTTTTTTTTTTAAGGTGGAGCTGCGTCTCCAAGAAAGTGATAATAAGAATTGGAGCTGTGACTCCATAACTTATGTTTATAGCGGTAGACATTCAGGAAAATTCAAATATGTATGAAGAATAAGATATTGCACTGACTGAGTTATGTTCAGAAATTAAATTTTCCCTTTCTTTTTGTACGGGTATGTTTGGATTTGGAGCTGCATCTCCATGAAAACCATAGAATGAACTGGAGCTGTGTCTCCACAATTTATGTTTATTTTGTTGTTTATTCTTTCTTTTTTGTTTTCTTTTGTATGTATAGATTGAAAATTTGAAAAATAAATATAAAAAAAGAAAAGAAATATCCTCAAGAGGTATAGTAGTACGTTTAGCAAGCATAGAGATAGCACAACCCACCTTTGGAATGGAGCACCACAAATCCAGTTAAGAGTCCGGGAACAACTTTTTTTTTTTAAAAAGTAGACGAGGGGGAAAAGGAAGATCCAATTCTTTCCCATTCGTTGTTAAAAACGTTCGCCATTTTAACCGACACAGGAAAAGTCAAATGAACTTTCCTGTCTTCGTAAACTCTGTCTAATTTAGGTATCGTAGGTTCTTCAGGCAGCGCAGGCCTCTGGAACCTCTAACGTAGACAGAACCTCCTTTTAAAAAAAAAATGCAAGTGCTAAATTTTAAATCTAAAAGGACGGTTTCTCCGCAGCAGGAGGCTTAGACGTCAAGGACTCCGAACCCGAATGTTCACCCTCTGAAGCTACAGAGGTTAACTCATCATTGGATAACTGGGACATAATAGCTAAATCCGATAAATATTTAGATGACTCCGGGTCAGGAGAGCTATGTTTAACCCTTCTCTTGCGTTTGTTACTGCGCGGAAAAGTCCACAGGAAGAAGGCCCCCTCCGGATTGAGGATTAGATGCTACGTGGAACTGCATGTGGAGTGGATAATGTAGCAAGGGTAGTAATCTCACAAGATGCCGAGTCCTGAGAGGGAGACAGCTCAGAGAGACTAATAGCATTAGCAGGCTTGTCTCCCTTCTTAGACTTTATAATGGTGTTAAGGCATGTGGAACATAATTGAGTGGGGCAGAAAACCACAGCCTCCTTACAATATAAACAGCTATGATTTAGTACAGAAGAAGTACCTTCTAACATGTCAGAGTCCTCCATAGCTCAGGTTATACCCACAGAAGGACAGAAATAAAAACTTTTTTTTTATACTCCCAATGGCTGGGTCACTAACCACCTCCTAGACCCAGACAGGTAACAGAGGAAACACTCTCCTCAGGTTCAAGTCTCAGCCGGAATGGAGAAAATGAACATACACCACATGCTATGAAAAGTACAGCAAGTTAATAGGAGCTGTGCAACACTTTCAAACACGAAAGTGAAACCTTATTACAACAAAAGAACAATGGCACTACTCTGGCTTTTCCCCTGTTTAATAATATATATATATATAGGAGTATTATATAAATGATCTCCCTTCTGTGGAGAGGAAATGGTGCTAGTATATAAAATAGTAATATGAACACAAAGAGGGATGACACTATGAAGCGAAGTGCCCCAACTCACGAAGTATGCACATGTAGCACTCTAGGCCCTGACTCATGGGCTGTATATTTCCAAAAGGGTTTTAAAATACTGTATAACTTTTAGTAACATCATATTAAAATAAAGGTAACACAGAACTTTAAAAACTACACAAACACTGGTTATTGTGGTTTATAAAGAAATAACCTCAGGGGGATAATGGCGTCAGTGATTCTGGCCTGTTTGGTCACTCTATTAAGTTATTTCCCTTTGTAATAGCAAGGTTTATAGATTAGCTAGGTCAATGATTCACTAGTCCTCCATGAAATGATCTTTGATACATAAAATTGTTACATAATATTGTGAAATAGGAGACCAATCAGCGATGTGTGGGATGTTGCTTAAAACTGTAATTCCTTTATTGACTAGCGTAATCTGCACACCATATTTAATTAACCGCTTGTGCTATTAATGTACTTGGAAGTCCTTATTTGTGTTTCAATTCAACTATATACATGGAGTATAAGGTAGTGAAATGCAGCTAAGTTATACGTTATAGCCTGTACTTTGTCAGAGTCAGTCATAAGTATTATAAATTCGGTCTATTGCTTTCTGACAACGTCTGATAAATTACCAAGTCATGCTGCATGCCTGGTGAGTTCAGTCCTGTATGACTAACTATAACGTTGAACATCTAAATGTAATAATGGTCTAGTTGAATAACTTGTCTTCTGCCCCTATAAATCTGAACCGTATGATAAAATATGGGTTCTTTTATTCTGTAGCGATGCTTATATTGGGAAACAGTTGAAATTAGTTTCAAGTAGAATCTCTGATTTGCATACTAGTAAGTGCAACATATGCAGTGAATAATAATTAAATAGCCATTAGTTATTAATTGCAGCAATAAAAATTGAAGCGTGTACGCTATCTAAATCTACTACTCTGTAGATTGCTTTTGTATTATATTAAACCCCATCCGTTTAGTTACCACATTAACACTTATAAGCGGTGGATTATACTCTTATGTGACTCTGTTACTCATGAATATGTATGTAAAGAGTTTTAAAGCCACCCAGATCTCTATTCCCGCTTTGAGTATAACTCCGTAATGGAAAGTTGATTCATTAAATTTTGTAATAATGTTACCAATATAGATATAATTTAACTTGGTTTCGAGTGGAACTTTAACAGTAACTTGATGTGTGCACTATCTAAGTCTGGCACAACCCACACTATACATTGTGTTTAACTATAGCGGTAATCGTTAGAGCAAAAATACTATAAGCCAGTGTCTGGCAAGTTAAAAATTGATGAGAGCCCAAACGCTCTCTGCTGTCCCCTGACGCGTTCCTGTTTGTTCCAGCCAAAAACACAGAGTCTATTAGCCCAGGAAAAAAAATCACACAAAGCAGCATGTAAATAATTAAAACTGATTAATTAACCCCAACTGTTCAATAAACCCCCCTCAGAGGATATTAACACTGGATCCTATAAAGGAGCCACACTGTGACCCTGTTATAGCATTTTATGTGTAAAAAAACTGAAAGATCTTACCTCCAGGATCCATGCTGTGGAACAAAACCAGCCTCTCAAGTGTGACAGTCTTAAAACAGCGCTCCTGACATGGACTTGAGTGAGATAAAGCAGGCAGTGAAACTCGTCAACACTGATTGCTTAGGAGCTGTTAGCAGTAGACTGGATGGTTTCCCAGAAAAACTTTCCCTGCACCTCCAGACTCTAACTTTCATCAATACTCTCACTGAGAGGTTGACATGACTACTTAAAACTCCAGTCCTATCTCGAAGGGCAGATACCCTTTTTTCAGGACTCTCCGAATCTTCTGACACTTCTCTGCCACCTCCTATCGTGACGAAAGGCAAATAATGACTGGGGTAATGAGGAAGTGGGAGGGATATTTAAGTCTTTGGCTAGGGTGTCTGACTCCTCCAGGTGGCCAGGTGTTGTATTTCCCAACAGTAAGGAATGAAGCCGTGGACTCTCCCTATCTTAGGAAGGAAACCTCATACTGCAATATTCCCAAACATCTAGGTAAGTTTCCCACATTACAGCTTGGAATAGATGTATACACACAATACCTTTACATGAATCACTATACCCCTTTAAAACCTTCTTATTATTATGCGTCTCAATTTACAAAAGGTTATACTGCGTTAGGTCTGGTAATATCTTCATATCTTCTCCTCCTTATAGGATCAAGTTAATAAAAACAGTCCTACCTAGACATGTATTGCAACATGGACAATGTCCATACTGTAATTTTCTGTACTAGAAATATCTAAGAGATACCCTTTTGATTCTGAATAAGAGTATATTAATATTATTACCCCATTGTGACAGTATGGTGTATTTTAATACTGGTGCATTCCTCAGTCAATATTTTTGTAATTATATAACAAAATGTTCCCTACATTAAAGGGACAGTCTAGGCCAAAATAAACTTTCATGATTCAGATAGAGCATGTAATTTTAAACAATTTTCCAATTTACTTTTATCACCAATTTTGCTTTGTTCTCTTGGTATTCTTAGTTGAAAGCTTAACCTAGGAGATTCATATGCTAATTTCTTAGACCTTGAAGCCCACCTCTTTCAGATTGCATTTTAACAGTTTTTCACCACTAGAGGGTGTTAGTTCACATATTTCATATAGATAACACTGTGCCCGTGCACGAGAAGTTATCTGGGAGCAGGCACTGATTGGCTAGACTGCAAGTCTGTCAAAAGAACTGAAAAAAGGGGCAGTTTGCAGAGGCTTAGATAAAAGATAATTACAGAGGCTATAAGTATATTATTATAACTGTGTTGGTTATGCAAAACTGGGAAATGGGTAATAAAGGTATTATCTATCTTTTAAAACAATAACAATTCTGGTGTAGACTGTCCCTTTAATCCAGACAACAGTCCAAGTGGCTTGATATATGAGCTTCAAAGAAAATCTCTCCTGCAGCATTCATATAAAAGGCTTGATAATATTCCCTAGTATTCATTATAGAAATCACATAACTGTTATTCTTCATGTTATTCTGGAGTTTTAATGACAATACGCAGGTTTCTTGTATAATATGCATAGGATATCCTAAAGATCTGTCATCCTGTATAACTTGTGTAATATGCATAGGATATCCTAACGATCTGTCATCCTGTATAAGTTGTGTAATATGCATAGGATATCCTAAAGATCTGTCATCCTGTATAACAAATATTAACTACTTGATAGATTTGTCCAGACTTCACTTTGTAAATCATATTACAATTTAACCTGTTTAATACTCCCAAAGTATTGAAAATGAATTGCAAACTTGATAGCCTAAATAAGTGCGTGTCTCCATATTTATTTTACAGGGGCACATTTACTCTAAAAGGAGAATTTACTAGTTTTAGTTGGTTTTTGTTTGTTGTTTAGTTTTGTTGTGTTTAATATATTAAAACAACAGCAATGTGTACAATGTGTTCTGTAGGTGACAGTTACCGAACTCATAGTAGAACTTAGAAGATACTATACCAGCATAGATTACCTATTACTAACACTTATCTAAATGTGTCTTATCTACTTCTTTGCACACTGTATGTAGTGATACTCTGCCATGTGTGGCGCAATGACATGCAAGTTGTATACATTGTTGCTTATAAAAAAAAGTTTAAAAAAAAGAAAGAAAAAAAGGAGACATCATCAAGCAGGGGTCCTGTTAAAGCGACAGGAAACCAACATTTTATTTCATGATTTGGATAGCACATACAATTTTAAACAACTTTACAATTTACTTCTATAATTAAATTTGCTTCATTAGCTTGTTATCCTTTGCTGAATGAACAGCATTGCACTACTGGCAGCTAGCTGAAAACATCTAGTTAGCCAATCACAAGAGACAAATGTGTGCAGGCATCTTTTTCAACAAGGGATACCAAGAGAATAAGGCACATCTGAAAATAGAAGCAAATTTAAGTGTCTTAAAATGACATGCTCTCTCTCATTGTTTCTTAATCGCGGTTCTCAAGTACCCCCAACAGGTCAGGTTTTCATAATAGCTGAATCAGTGCACAGGTGAAATAATCAGCTTATGGGTGAAAGCAGGTTAGTAACCGTGGTGTTATTGATCAGTGCATTGCTGGCTCATAGGAACTCCACGTGCATGAGCACAGTTATCTATATTACTAGAATCCAGTAAAAACAGGCCTCAACATAAGGTGAGTGGTAGTTGTAGTCCGAATAGGAAATGTGGAGGCGTCCGTGACAATCTGGATAAGCTGTCAGCGTTCAAACAGTTCAGCGTTCAAACGTGTTGCAAGGACGCTCAGTGACGTTTTCTGTCAGTTACATCCCACTAAGATCAGCCGGGAACTTTTTGAACTGTTTGAACGCTGACAGCTTATCAAGATTGTCACGGACGCCGCCACATTTCCTATTCGGACTACAACTACCACTCATCTTATGTTGAGGCCTGTTTTTACTGGATTCTAGTAAGTTGCATTACTAGTGTGTGTCATCCCCTATCTATTAAAGTTATACCTTGAGTCGGAGGTGCGCTGTCTTCTTTTTGTTGCAGTTCTTTTGGCTATCTTTCCAGTGGACAAGAAACCCATCGTTTGCTGTTCAGCTGCACTCCGTTGAGATTTTCTACCCATCTTCTGTTCAAACTCAACTTGTAGCTTGAGTTTATTATCCTGTTTCTAAAATACTCCAGGATACACGTTGCCCGGTAATGTAGCGCAGTTCTATTGTCTTTTTTTACAGTTATCTATATGACACACATGAACTTACACCCAATAGTGGTGAAAAACTGTCAAAATGCCCTGAGAGAAGAAGTGGCCTTCAAGGGCTTAGAAATTAACATATGAACCTCATAGGTTTAGCTTTCAACTAAGAATAACAAGAGAACAAAGCAAAATTGGTGATAAAAGTAAATTGGAAAATTGTTTAAAATTACATGCCCTATCTGAATCATGAAAGTTTATTTTGGACTAGACTGTCCCTTTAACGAAATTCCCTAGATTCACAAAGGAAGGATTTAACACTTTAGTCACATCACTTGTAACTGGACTCTATAACGGGTACACTGAAAAATTTTAAGGGCAAAAAGTATTAATATGCCACTAAAAGGCAGACAGGTTAATAGAATTATCATTGTAAGTTAAATGCCTGGTTTTGACTCACATATAGGTGCTTTAGTATATTTAGTCACATCAAGTGAGGTATAAAAGGTTTGCAATGAATATATTGTTTGGATATTTGCACTTTCTTTGATAACTGTACTGTACTGTTTAGTACAGATATGGTCAAAACTTAAAAGAGGTATATATTAATTTGTTAGGGGTAGGGCCTTAATTGGCTTAATGAGCATATTTTTTGGCTGCCAGTAATGTCATTAAGTGGTTATTGTTTAAATATAATGTATATGGAAAAAACATTTTTATCTACACCACATTTTTAACCCCTTAACGACCAAGAACGTACGCCACACGTCCTCAAAAAAAATACACTTAATGACCGAGGACGTGTGGCGTAAAGCAGCTGGAAAGCAGCTGGAAGCGATCCTGCTCGCTTCCAGTTGATTTCCGGTTATTGCAGTGATGCCTCGATATTGAGGCATCCTGCAATAACCTTTTTTAGCAATCCGGTGCAGAGAGAGCCACTCTGTGGCCCTCTCTGCACCGGACATCACCGGCTAAATTCGTTGGTGGGTGGGAGCCGGTTCGGGAGGCGGGTGGCGGCCATCGATGGCCTTGATGATGTGTAGGGGGGCGGGATCGTGGGCGGGGGTGATCGGAGGCGCGCACAGGCGCGCGCGCACGGGAGGGCGGGGGCGGGCGCGTGCACGGGGAGGGAGCGGGTGGGAACAGCTACACTACAGAAAAAAAGGTTGTATTAAAAGTTAAAAAGTTAATAAAAAAATAGTATTTATATATATAAAATACATTAATCAGGGGGTGGGGGATTGGTCTGTGGGGGTGGGGGGAAGCTACACTACAGAAAAATAACATAATTAAAAAAAAAAATAATTTTTCTTGCAAACTGGGTACTGGCAGACAGCTGCCAGTACCCAAGATGGCCCCCAATAAGGCAGAGGGGGGGGGGGGGTTAGAGAGCTGTTTTGGGGGGGATCAGGGAGCTTGGGGGTTAAGGGGGGATCCTACAAAGTAGCATATGTAAATATGCTAAAAAATTAAAAAAAAAAAAAAAAAAAAAAAAAAAAACTTTTATTTTAGTACTGGCAGACTTTCTGCCAGTACTTAAGATGGCGGGGACAATTGTGGGGTGGGGGAGGGAAGGGAGCTGTTTGGGAGGGATCAGGGGGTCTGATGTGTCAGGTGGGAGTCTGATCTCTACACTAAAGCTAAAATTAACCCTGCAAGCTCCCTACAAACTACCTAATTAACCCCTTCACTGCTAGCCATAATACATGTGTGATGCGCAGCAGCACTTAGCGGCCTTCTAATTACCAAAATGCAACGCCAAAGTCATATATGCCTGTTATTTCTGAACAAAGGGGATCCCAGAGAACCATTTACAACCATTTGTGCCATAATTGCACATGCTGTTTGTAAATAATTTTAGTGAGAAACCTAAAATTGTGAAAAATTTAGCGTTTTTTTTAATTTGATTGCATTTGGCGGTGAAATGGTGGCATGAAATATACCAAAATGGGCCTAGATCAATACTTGGGGTTGTCTACTACACTACACTGAAGCTAAAATTAACCCTAGAAGCTCCCTACATGCTCCCTAATTAACCCCTTCACTGCTGGGCATAATACACGTGTGGTGCGCAGTCGCATTTAGCAGCCTTCTAATTAGTAAAAAGCAAAACCAAAGCCATATATGTCTGCTATTTATGAACAAAGGGGATCCCAGAGAAGCATTTACAACCATGTATGCTATAATTGCATAAGTTTTTTGTAAATAATTTCAGTGAGAAACCTAAAGTTTGTGAAAAAAATTGTGAAAAAGTGAACAATTTTTTTTTATTTGATCGCATTTGGCGGTGAAATGGTGGCATGAAATATACCAAAATGGGCCTAGATCAATACTTTGGGATGTCTTCTAAAAAAAAATATATACATGTCAATGGATATTCAGGGATTCCTGAAAGATATCAGTGTCCCAATATAACTATCGCTAATTCTGAAAAAAAGTGGTTTGGAAATAGCAAAGTGCTACTTGTATTTATGGCCCTATAACTTGCAAAAAAAGCAAAGAACATGTAAACATTGGGTATTTCTAAACTCAGGACAAAATTTAGAAACTATTTAGCTTTTTTTTTTTTGGTGGTTGTAGATGTATAACAGATTTTGGGGGTCAAAGTTAGATAAAGTGTGTTTTTTTCCATTTTTTCCTCATATTTTATAAATTTTTTTTATAGTAAATTATAAGATATGATGAAAAACATAATTTATGCTTACCTGATAAATTTATTTCTCTTGTAGTGTATCCAGTCCACGGATCATCCATTACTTATGGGATATTAACTCCTCCCCAACAGGAAGTGCAAGAGGATTCACCCAGCAGAGCTGCTATATAGCTCCTCCCCTAACTGCCATTACCAGTCATTCGACCGAAAACATGCAGAGAAAGGAAAACCATAGGGTGCAGTGGTGACTGTAGTTTAATGGAAAAATTACCTGCCTTAAAGTGACAGGGCGGGCCGTGGACTGGATACACTACAAGAGAAATAAATTTATCAGGTAAGCATAAATTATGTTTTCTCTTGTTAAGTGTATCCAGTCCACGGATCATCCATTACTTATGGGATACCAATACCAAAGCTAAAGTACACGGATGACGGGAGGGACAGGCAGGCTCTTTATACGGAAGGAACCACTGCCTGAAGAACCTTTCTCCCAAAAACAGCCTCCAAAGAAGCAAAAGTGTCAAATTTGTAAAATTTGGAAAAAGTATGAAGAGAAGACCAAGTTGCAGCCTTGCAAATCTGTTCAACAGAAGCCTCATTCTTAAAGGCCCAAGTGGAAGCCACAACTCTAGTAGAATGTGCTGTAATTCTTTCAGGAGGCTGCTGTCCAGCAGTCTCATAGGCTAACCGTATTATGCTACGAAGCCAAAAGGAGAGAGAGGTAGCCGAAGCTTTTTGACCTCTCCTCTGACCAGAATAAACGACAAACAGGGAAGACGTTTGTCGAAAATCCTTAGTTGCCTGTAGATAAAATTTCAGGGCACGGACTACATCTAGATTGTGTAGCAGACGTTCCTTTTTCGAAGAAGGATTAGGACACAAGATGGAACCACAATCTCTTGATTGATATTCCTGTTAGTGACCACCTTAGGTAGGAACCCAGGTTTAGTACGCAGAACTACCTTGTCTGAATGAAAAATCAGATAAGGAGAATCACAATGTAAGGCAGATAACTCAGAGACTCTTCGAGCCGAGGAAATCGCCATTGAAAACAGAACTTTCCAAGATAACAACTTGATATCAATGGAATGAAGGGGTTCAAACGGAACCCCCTGTAAAACATTAAGAACTAAGTTCAAACTCCATGGTGGAGCAACAGTTTTAAACACAGGCTTGATCCTAGCTAAAGCCTGACAAAAAGCTTGAACGTCCGGAACTTCTGACAGACGTTTGTGTAAAGGAATGGACAGAGCTGAAATCTGTCCCTTTAAGGAACTAGCGGATAAACCCTTTTCTAAACCTTCTTGTAGAAAAGACAATATCCTCGGAATCCTAACCTTACTCCATGAGTAACTCTTGGATTCGCACCAATATAAGTATTTGCCCCATATCTTATGGTAAATCTTTCTGGTAACAGGCTTCCTAGCCTGTATTAAGGTATCAATAACTGACTCAGAAAAACCACGTTTTGATAAAATCAAGCGTTCAATTTCCAAGCAGTCAGCTTCAGAGAAATTAGATTTTGATGTTTGAAGGGACCCTGGATCAGAAGGTCCTGTTTCAGAGGTAGCGACCAAGGTGGACAGGATGACATGTCCACTAGATCTGCATACCAAGTCCTGCGTGGCCATGCAGGCGCTATTAGAATCACTGATGCTCTTTCCTGTTTGATTCTGGCAATCAATCGAGGAAGCATCGGGAAGGGTGGAAACACATAAGCCATCCCGAAGGTCCAAGGTGCTGTCAAAGCATCTATCAGAACCGCTCCCGGATCCCTGGATCTGGACCCGTAACGAGGAAGCTTGGCGTTCTGTCGAGACGCCATGAGATCTATCTCTGGTTTGCCCCAACGTCGAAGTATTTGGGCAAAGACCTCCGGATGAAGTTCCCACTCCCCCGGATGAAAAGTCTGACGACTTAAGAAATCCGCCTCCCAGTTCTCCACTCCCGGGATGTGGATTGCTGACAGGTGGCAAGAGTGAGACTCTGCCCAGCGAATTATCTTTGATACTTCCATCATTGCTAGGGAGCTTCTTGTCCCTCCCTGATGGTTGATGTAAGCTACAGTCATGATGTTGTCCGACTGAAACCTGATGAACCCCCGAGTTGTTAACTGGGGCCAAGCCAGAAGGGCATTGAGAACTGCTCTCAATTCCAGAATGTTTATTGGTAGGAGACTCTCCTCCTGATTCCATTGTCCCTGAGCCTTCAGAGAATTCCAGACAGCGCCCCAACCTAGTAGGCTGGCGTCTGTTGTTACAATTGTCCAGTCCGGCCTGCTGAATGGCATCCCCCTGGACAGATGTGGCCGAGAAAGCCACCATAGAAGAGAATTTCTGGTCTCTTGATCCAGATTCAGAGTAGGGGACAAGTCTGAGTAATCCCCATTCCACTGACTTAGCATGCACAATTGCAGCGGTCTGAGATGTAGGCGTGCAAAGGGTACTATGTCCATTGCTGCTACCATTAAGCCGATCACCTCCATGCATTGAGCTACTGACGGGTGTTGAATGGAATGAAGGACACGGCATGCATTTTGAAGCTTTGTTAACCTGTCTTCTGTCAGGTAAATCTTCATTTCTACAGAATCTATAAGAGTCCCCAAGAAGGGAACTCTTGTGAGTGGAAAGAGAGAACTCTTCTTTTCGTTCACCTTCCATCCATGCGACCTAGAAATGCCAGTACTAACTCTGTATGAGACTTGGCAGTTTGAAAGCTTGAAGCTTGTATCAGAATGTCGTCTAGGTACGGAGCTACCGCAATTCCTCGCGGTCTTAGTACCGCCAGAAGAGCACCCAGAACCTTTGTGAAGATTCTCGGAGCCGTAGCCAATCCGAATGGAAGAGCTACAAACTGGTAATGCCTGTCTAGAAAGGCAAACCTTAGATACCGGTAATGATCTTTGTGAATCGGTATGTGAAGGTAAGCATCCTTTAAATCCACTGTGGTCATGTACTGACCCTTTTGGATCATGGGTAAAATTGTCCGAATAGTCTCCATTTTGAACGATGGAACTCTTAGGAATTTGTTTAGGATCTTTAAATCCAGGATTGGCCTGAAAGTTCCCTCTTTTTTGGGAACCACAAACAGATTTGAGTAAAACCCTTGTCCCTGTTCCGACCGTGGAACTGGATGGATTACTCCCATTAATAAAAGCTCTTGTACACAGCGTAGAAACGCCTCTTTCTTTATTTGGTTTGTTGACAACCTTGACAGATGAAATCTCTCTCTTGGGGGAGAGTATTTGAAGTCCAGAAGGTATCCCTGAGATATTATCTCTAGCGCCCAGGGATCCTGGACATCTCTTGCCCAAGCCTGGGCGAAGAGAGAAAGTCTGCCCCCCACTAGATCCGTTCCCGGATCGGGGGCCCTCAATTCATGCTGTTTTAGGGGCACCAGCAGGTTTCCTGGCCTGCTTGCCCTTGTTACAGGACTGGTTAGGTCTCCAGCCTTGTCTGTAGCGAGCAACAGATCCTTCTTGTTTTGGAGCAGAGGAAGTTGATGCTGCACCTGCTTTGAAATTCCGAAAGGAATGAAAATTAGATTGTCTAGCCTTAGGTTTGGCTCTGTCTTGAGGCAGGGCATGGCCTTTACCTCCTGTAATGTCAGCGATAATTTCTTTCAATCCGGGCCCGAATAAGGTCTGCCCTTTGAAAGGTATATTAAGAAATTTAGACTTAGAAGTAACGTCAGCTGACCAGGATTTTAGCCACAGTGCTCTGCGCGCCTGAATGGCGAATCCGGAATTCTTAGCCGTAAGCTTAGTTAAATGTACTACGGCATCTGAAATAAATGAGTTAGCTAACTTAAGAGCTTTAAGCCTGTGTGTAATCTCATCTAATGGAGCTGATTCAAGTGTCCCTTCCAGAGACTCAAACCAAAATGCTGCTGCAGCCGTGACAGGCGCAATGCATGTAAGGGGTTGCAATATAAAACCTTGTAGAACAAACATTTTCTTAAGGTAATCCTCTAACTTTTTATCCATTGGATCTGAAAAGGCACAGCTATCCTCCACCGGGATAGTGGTACGCTTAGCTAAAGTAGAAACTGCTCCCTCCACCTTAGGGATCGTTTGCCATAAGTCCCGTGTGGTGGTGTCTATTGGAAACATCTTTCTAAATATCGGAGGGGGTGAGAACGGCACACCGGGTCTATCCCACTCCTTAGTAACAATTTCAGTAAGTCTCTTAGGTATAGGAAAAACGTCAGTACTCTACGGTACCGCAAAATATTTATCCAACCTACACATTTTTTCTGGTATTGCAACTGTGTTACAATCATTCAGAGCCGCTAACACCTCCCCTAGTAATACACGGAGGTTTTCCAGCTTAAATTTAAAATTTGAAATATCTGAATCCAATCTGTTTGGATCAGAACCGTCAGCCGCAGAATGAAGCTCTCCGTCCTCATGTTCTGCAAGTTGTGACGCAGTATCTGACATGGCCCTAACATTATCAGCGCACTCTGTTCTCACCCCAGAGTGATCACGCTTACCTCTTAGTTCTGGTAATTTAGCCAAAACTTCAGTCATAACAGTAGCCATATCCTGTAATGTGATTTGTAATGGCCGCCCAGATGTACTCGGCGCCACAATATCACGCCCCCCCCCCGAGCGGGAGATGCAGGTACTGACACGTGAGGCGAGTTAGTCGGCATAACTCTCCCCTCGTTGTTTGGTGAAATGTGTTCAATTTGTACAGATTGACTTTTATTAAAGTAGCATCAATACAGTTAGTACATAAATTTCTATTGGGCTCCACTTTGGCATTAGCACATATAGCACAGATGTCTTCCTCTGAATCAGACATGTTTAACACACTAGCAAATAAACTAGCAACTTGGAAATACTTTTCAAGTAATTTACTATAATATGAAAACGTACTGTGCCTATAAGAAGCACAGAAAGAGTTATGACAGTTGAAAGTTAATAAACTGAAAGGTTATAGCATCAAATCTTTGTAAAAAACACAATTTTAGCAAAGGCTTGTTCCCATTAGCGAAGGATAACTAACCCTGATAGCAGAAAAAAAGGTTACAGAAATAAACGTTTTTTATCACAGTCAACTACAATCTCACAGCTCTGCTGTGAATGATTACCTCCCTCAAAACAAGTTTTGAAGACCCCTGAGTTCTGTAGAGATGAACCGGATCATGCAGGAAATACAATGAGCTTCTGACTGAATTTTTTTAACCTCCCCCTCACACACAACAGTGAGAGAGATCAGTAAACTGTCATAAATTAAATAAACCAACTGCCAAGTGGAAAAAATAATACCCAAAACATTTTATTCACCCAGTACCTCAGAAAATGAAACGATTTTACATGCCAGCAAAAAACGTTTAACATAAATTAAGTGTTATTAAAGAGCCTGTTGCCAGTCCCTGCAAATTAGGCTAAAGTCTTATGCACACAGTATAATTCCAGTGAAGTGCCATTCCCCAGAATACTGAAGTGTAAAATATACATACATGACAGCCTGATACCAGATGCTGCTACTGCATTTAAGGCTGAGTTTACATTATATCGGTATGGCAGAATTTTCTCATCAATTCCATTGTCAGAAAATAATAAGCTGCTACATACCTCTTTGCAGATTAATCTGCCCGCTGTCCCCTGATCTGAAGTTTACCTCTCCTCAGATGGCCGAGAAACAGCAATATGATCTTAACTACGCCGGCTAAAATCATAGTAAAAACTCAGGTAGATTCTTCTTCAAATTCTACCAGAGAAGGAATAACACACTCCGGTGCTATTATAAAATAACAAACTTTTGATTGAAGGTATAAAACTAAATATAATCACCATAGTCCTCTCACACATCCTATCTAGTCGTTGGGTGCAAGAGAATGACTGGTAATGGCAGTTAGGGGAGGAGCTATATAGCAGCTCTGCTGGGTGAATCCTCTTGCACTTCCTGTTGGGGAGGAGTTAATATCCCATAAGTAATGGATGATCCGTGGACTGGATACACTTAACAAGAGAAATAATGGTATATTTTGAAAGTCCATTTAATGGCGAGAAAAACGGTATATAATATGTGTGGGTACATTAAATGAGTAAGGGGAAAATTACAGCTAAACACAAACACCGCAGAAATGTAAAAATAGCCTTGGTCCTAAACGGGACAGAAAATGGAAAAGTGCTGTGGTCATTAAGGGGTTAAAATGGGATGTGAGAATTGAATTTGGAACTGCTAACAACAAAATGTGATGGTAGATTGAAGTGGGTAAATGGATTGTGTATTTTTTTATTATTATTATTTTTTACTATCCGGCAATAACTCTATTACACCTACTGAAGATAAGCGTTAGACTCAATAGAGCTGCTTAGTTGAAGCCAGTCTTGACTTTTTCGTGTATTTTAACATAGTTTTGACCGATGGTAATCTCATAGGAGGGAACTTGCTTACATGTAATAGATATGGAAATAGGTTATATTACTATATTAATATTATATCCACTGGAGCTAGGTAAAAGAGACAAGGGGGAATGCTAATTGTAGACGTAAAACTCACAGAAGGGAGCTAGTTAGATGGGCAAAGAGTTATAGGGTATATAACTAGGTTTTTGCTTGTTTTGTCTTGTTTCATCCAGTTGCAGTTGGGTCCGGGGTGGTGATGCACTTGGTTATGGGTAAACTTAAAGGGCCATAATACCCAAATGTTTAAACACTTGAAAGTGATGCAGCATAGCTGTAAAAAGCTGACTAGAAAATATCTCCTGAACATCTCTATGTAAAAAAGAAAGATATTTTACCTCAAAAGTTCCTCAGTAGCCACCTCCCATTGTAAAGGATTTCTAAGCAGCATTTTAGTGTGTCTGTCCTGGGACATCTGAAGGGATGAGCATCGTGCACTCTCATCTTATTTCACCAATCAGGTAAAGGAAGTTTACAATGAAATCTCATGAGAGTCAAGTCAAATCTCATGAGATCACAGTAAAAGTTCATGACCTCAGCACTGCTGATGCTGATTGGCTGCTGTTTATTTCTTAATTTTTTTTAATTTTTTTTACCTGCAGCTGGGAGCAGTTGAGTATAACTTTTTTACACAGAACTTACTCTGCTGAGCTGAGGAGATTGTGAGGTAAAATATCTTCCTTTTTTACATAGAAATGCTCAGGTGATATTTTCCTGTCAGCTTTTTACAGTTATACTGCATCAGTTTCAAGTGATTTAGCATATGAGTATTATGTCCCTTTAAGATTCTTGAATATATTGTGTTGACAACTGTATTATTAAGAACTTGTTTTTTAGAGGCATAGTCATATTGCCTCTTGGTACTTTTAAGCTATGTAAAGAAACTTGCACAAAAGTGGAAGAATATTTTTTACTTTTTTCAAATAAAAAATGTAATTGAAAAAAAAAAGAAAAGAAAGTTGTTAGGTAATGCTGAATGTCAAAATGTTAGATGGCAGATCACCCAAAAGGTATCAGCAGAGGGACTATATCTTTGTTTTTTTTACACATTGCTGTGTTGTTCTTTGTCACCCAGGATGCATGGGCTGCAAACTTGGACCCTTTACCTAAAGGTGTGATCAAAGGGGTATCAAGAGAGTTGGTGCTCTGCCCTGTTGCTGCAAAATTCTGGAGCAGAAGGCCACAAGAGGGACCCTTTGTATGAGTATAGTTGACCAGCATGTCCAGGTGCTTGCAAACTACCTCTGGAACTACAGTTTCCAGTCTCTTTGGTCTTCAGTTTAGGCAGCAATTGGCTGTATCTTCAGTATTCTAGCCTCTTGCACCTTGCCATTGTTTCCATAGGTTCAACATATCCACTTCACAACTTTAGTAACACAGCAATAGATGTGCTTGGAAAGTTAATAGAAGTGGGGACTACTGTTAATGCTCGTCTACAGTGTTCTAGAGCAGGGGTCAGCAACCTTGGGACCCCAGATGTTGTGGAACTACATTTCCCATGATGCTCAGACAGGCTAAAGAGTGTCTCAGCATCATGGGAAATGTAGTTCCAAAACATATGGGGGCCCAAGGTTGCTGACCCCTGTTCTAGAGCATGATGGTCATGCAAGAAGAATGGACAGGAGGGATAAGGGAATAACTGGCAAAAAAAACAAAAAACTTTATTGTATGTGATAAGGGAGCACTCAACTAAAGTGGCCATCTTTATATACAGCCTGCTCTGCCACCCCCATCAACATTACTATAAAGAACAAGTATCCATTACTGCTCACCTACAATCTCCTCAGCAGAATTAAAGGAGCATATATATTTGCCCAAAATAGATATGCAAGTGGTTTACAATTTGGTGGGTATTCAAGAGGGAGATGAGGGAAAGACTGTCTTATAATCTCTTTATGGGCACTCCAAATAGCTCATTATGCCCTTTGAGTTTAAAGTGAATGTAAATTTTGATGATAAAGTGCCCGTTTTTTAAACATTCGATTAAAAAACAGAATTTATGTTTACCTGATAAATTTCTTTCTCCAACGGTGTGTCCGGTCCACGGCGTCATCCTTACTTGTGGGATATTCTCTTCCCCAACAGGAAATGGCAAAGAGCCCAGCAAAGCTGGTCACATGATCCCTCCTAGGCTCCGCCTACCCCAGTCATTCGACCGACGTTAAGGAGGAATATTTGCATAGGAGAAACCATATGGTACCGTGGTGACTGTAGTTAAAGAAAATAAAATATCAGACCTGATTAAAAAAACCAGGGCGGGCCGTGGACCGGACACACCGTTGGAGAAAGAAATTTATCAGGTAAACATAAATTCTGTTTTCTCCAACATAGGTGTGTCCGGTCCACGGCGTCATCCTTACTTGTGGGAACCAATACCAAAGCTTTAGGACACGGATGAAGGGAGGGAGCAAATCAGGTCACCTAAATGGAAGGCACCACGGCTTGCAAAACCTTTCTCCCAAAAATAGCCTCAGAAGAAGCAAAAGTATCAAACTTGTAAAATTTGGTAAAAGTGTGCAGTGAAGACCAAGTCGCTGCCCTACATATCTGATCAACAGAAGCCTCGTTCTTGAAGGCCCATGTGGAAGCCACAGCCCTAGTGGAATGAGCTGTGATTCTTTCGGGAGGCTGCCGTCCGGCAGTCTCGTAAGCCAATCTGATGATGCTTTTAATCCAAAAAGAGAGAGAGGTAGAAGTTGCTTTTTGACCTCTCCTTTTACCTGAATAAACAACAAACAAGGAAGATGTTTGTCTAAAATCCTTTGTAGCATCTAAATAGAATTTTAGAGCGCGAACAACATCCAAATTGTGCAACAAACGTTCCTTCTTTGAAACTGGTTTTGGACACAGAGAAGGTACGATAATCTCCTGGTTAATGTTTTTGTTAGAAACAACTTTTGGAAGAAAACCAGGTTTAGTACGTAAAACCACCTTATCTGCATGGAACACCAGATAAGGAGGAGAACACTGCAGAGCAGATAATTCTGAGACTCTTCTAGCAGAAGAAATCGCAACTAAAAACAAAACTTTCCAAGATAATAACTTAATATCAACGGAATGTAAGGGTTCAAACGGAACCCCCTGAAGAACTGAAAGAACTAAATTGAGACTCCAAGGAGGAGTCAAAGGTTTGTAAACAGGCTTGATTCTAACCAGAGCCTGAACAAAGGCTTGAACATCTGGCACAGCTGCCAGCTTTTTGTGAAGTAATACCGACAAGGCAGAAATCTGTCCCTTCAGGGAACTTGCAGATAATCCTTTTTCCAATCCTTCTTGAAGGAAGGATAGAATCCTAGGAATCTTAACCTTGTCCCAAGGGAATCCTTTAGATTCACACCAACAGATATATTTTTTCCAAATTTTGTGGTAAATCTTTCTAGTCACAGGCTTTCTGGCCTGAACAAGAGTATCGATAACAGAATCTGAGAATCCTCGCTTCGATAAAATCAAGCGTTCAATCTCCAAGCAGTCAGCTGGAGTGAAACCAGATTCGGATGTTCGAACGGACCCTGAACAAGAAGGTCTCGTCTCAAAGGTAGCTTCCAAGGTGGAGCCGATGACATATTCACCAGATCTGCATACCAAGTCCTGCGTGGCCACGCAGGAGCTATCAAGATCACCGACGCCCTCTCCTGCTTGATCCTGGCTATCAGCCTGGGGATGAGAGGAAATGGCGGGAACACATAAGCTAGTTTGAAGGTCCAAGGTGCTACTAGTGCATCCACTAGAGCCGCCTTGGGATCCCTGGATCTGGCCCCGTAGCAAGGAACTTTGAAGTTCTGACGAGAGGCCATCAGATCCATGTCTGGAATGCCCCACAGGTGAGTGACTTGGGCAAAGATTTCCGGATGGAGTTCCCACTCCCCCGGATGCAATGTCTGCCGACTCAGAAAATCCGCTTCCCAATTTTCCACTCCTGGGATGTGGATAGCAGACAGGTGGCAGGAGTGAGACTCCGCCCAAAGAATAATTTTGGTTACTTCTTCCATCGCTAGGGAACTCCTTGTTCCCCCCTGATGGTTGATGTACGCAACAGTCGTCATGTTGTCTGATTGAAACCGTATGAACCTGGTCCTCGCAAGCTGGGGCCAGGCCTGGAGAGCATTGAATATCGCTCTCAGTTCCAGAATATTTATCGGTAGAAGAGATTCTTCCCGAGACCAAAGACCCTGAGCTTTCAGGGATCCCCAGACCGCGCCCCAGCCTATCAGACTGGCGTCGGTCGTGACAATGACCCACTCTGGTCTGTGGAACATCATCCCTTGAGACAGATTGTCCAGGGACAGCCACCAACGGAGTGAGTCTCTGGTTCTCTGATTTACTTGTATCTTCGGAGACAAGTCTGTATAGTCCCCATTCCACTGACTGAGCATGCACAGTTGTAATGGTCTTAGATGAATGCGCGCAAAAGGAACTATGTCCATCGCCGCCACCATCAACCCGATCACTTCCATGCACTGAGCTATGGAAGGAAGAGGAACGGAATGAAGTATCCGACAAGAGTCCAGAAGCTTTGTTTTTCTGGCCTCTGTTAGAAAGATCCTCATTTCTAAGGAGTCTATAATTGTTCCCAAGAAGGGAACCCTTGTTGACGGGGATAGAGAACTCTTTTCCACGTTCACTTTCCAGCCGTGAGATCTGAGAAAGGCCAGGACAATGTCCGTGTGAGCCTTTGCTTGAGGAAGGGACGACGCTTGAATCAGAATGTCGTCCAGGTAAGGTACTACTGCAATGCCCCTTGGTCTTAGCACCGCTAGAAGGGACCCTAGTACCTTTGTGAAAATCCTTGGAGCCGTGGCTAATCCGAAAGGAAGCGCCACGAACTGGTAATGTTTGTCCAGGAATGCAAACCTTAGGAACCGAAGATGTTCCTTGTGGATAGGAATATGTAGATACGCATCCTTTAAATCCACCGTGGTCATGAATTGACCTTCCTGGATGGAAGGGAGGATAGTTCGAATGGTTTCCATCTTGAACGATGGGACCTTGAGAAATTTGTTTAAGATCTTGAGATCTAGGATTGGTCTGAACGTTCCCTCTTTTTTGGGAACTATGAACAGATTGGAGTAGAACCCCATCCCTTGTTCTCTTAATGGAACAGGATGAATCACTCCCATTTTTAACAGGTCTTCTACACAATGCAAGAACGCCTGTCTTTTTATGTGGTCTGAAGACAACTGCGACCTGTGGAACCTCCCCCTTGGGGGAAGTCCCTTGAATTCCAGAAGATAACCCTGGGAGACTATTTCTAGCGCCCAAGGATCCAGAACATCTCTTGCCCAAGCCTGAGCGAAGAGAGAGAGTCTGCCCCCCACCAGATCCGGTCCCGGATCGGGGGCCAATATTTCATGCTGTCTTGGTAGCAGTGGCAGGTTTCTTGGCCTGCTTTCCCTTGTTCCAGCCTTGCATTGGTCTCCAAGCTGGCTTTGCCGATATTATTATATCAAAATACCCAGATAAAATGATTCCTCAAGGCTAAATATGTGTTAATAATCAATCGATTTAGCCCAGAAAAAGTCTACAGTTTAAATAAGCCCTTGTGAAGCCCTTATTTACAATCGTAATAAACATGGCTTACCGGATCCCATAGGGAAAATGACAGCTTCCAGCATTACATCGTCTTGTTAGAATGTGTCATACCTCAAGCAGCAAGGGACTGCAAACTGTTCCCCCAACTGAAGTTAATTGCTCTCAACAGTCCTGTGTGGAACAGCCATGGATTTTAGTTACGGTTGCTAAAATCATTTTCCTCATACAAACAGAATTCTTCATCTCTTTTCTGTTTCTGAGTAAATAGTACGTACCAGCACTATTTGAAAATAACAAACTCTTGATTGAATAATGAAAAACTACAGTTAAACACTAAAAAACTCTAAGCCATCTCCGTGGAGATGTTGCCTGTACAACGGCAAAGAGAATGACTGGGGTAGGCGGAGCCTAGGAGGGATCATGTGACCAGCTTTGCTGGGCTCTTTGCCATTTCCTGTTGGGGAAGAGAATATCCCACAAGTAAGGATGACGCCGTGGACCGGACACACCTATGTTGGAGAAACAGGGGTACTTTAATTCATCAAAATTTACATTTCACTCGTGTTGTGAAAATACTTAACTTTTAATCTTGACAGCCGCTGCATCGCTTCCTCCGCCCATGGCAAAGCCTCTTCCTGGGTCTAAAATGAGGAATCTGGCTTCCACCAATCACAGCGTTTAATCAGACACTGATTCCCCCAGAGGGGAAGTCGTGATTAGAGGATAACCGATCCATCATTTCTGACGTAGGAAGAGGCTTGCGACGACTGGGGGAAGCTGCAGCGGCTGTCAAGATTAAAAGGCAAGTATTTTCACAACACAAGTGAAATGTAAATTTTGATGAATTAAAGTGCCCCTGTTTTTAATAAAAAAACAGGGGCACTTTATCATCAAAATTTACATTCATTTTAATGCAACTGGAACCTATAAGTATATATGTATACAGCATATTTCAGGATCTTTTGCATACCTTAACAGCAACATCTCTAGATGACATATTATGTGAAATTCCTTCACAAAGGCATCCAGGTCCAAATCTAAAGCTGAAAGTAATTTTGTACTTGAAATGCTTAAGCATGGTTGTTATGAAGAGCAGGGCATTTTTTACCTTTAAATCTAGAAGCTGATGGTGATTTTGATAATATGCATTTACAATTTAATTTTACTTCCAGATCCTTGGGACATGATAAAGTCAAGTTTATATCTTAATCAGTTTCCTTTAAAAAAGAAATGTATACAAGGAAGATGTATTAGCTGATACCCAGTGAAAGATCCAAAGGGCGCTTATAAAAAAAACAACGAGGAAATCCACAACTGTTTCAAGGTGGTGTTCAAATCACATTTATTATTGGATAGCTCCTTAGTCACCCATCTGGCTAAAGAATTCAGAAATGCAGAAAGAATGTATATTTCTATAATGTACAGTATGTATATATCATAATGCATATTGTTTAAATACACGTTATTTCTGCAATGCAAAACTACCCTGTATTTGAATCCAATACTTCAAAACAGGTTTTCCAAGTTTTGCGGCAAGACGGCAAGCCAGAAAGTTTCTGTCTCCTAAATTTATGGGCTGGCTCATAGATTTTGAACAAATTTGTCAAGCCCTGTGCAAGACGATCCTTTTAGAGTTATTGGGTGTTACCTGGTTCACGGCCACCAGCCTAGAAAGAGGGGAAGTTGGTCACACAGGTGAATTGGTTTCAATGAGATTATTTCTCAAGCAATGTGTTACCTGCATAACAGTGACTGCTCCATAGGTGACAGCTGTCCAATAAATCGATCCCACCATTATCCCAGCAGCAGCAAAAGGACAGGCTTTAGATATCAGTCTATCCGCAAGGTCCAGTATATAGACAACAGGACCTGAAGGAAGAGAAGTAAAAAGGGAAATCTGATTTAGGATAAGGCATTTATGTAAACTTCAATATAAAATATAATTCCTCAGAATTACTAAAAAGAAATGTACTCAAATGTCAAATGCAGATGTCTGATGCATATATTTTTGCATTACAGAACACCAAGTAAAAGATTTACATAAATTGGAATAAAGCAATCAAATGCAACAGTAATAATGCATGTAGGCCATTGATGCTATGTAGAGCTTAAAATTTGGCATACTGCTTAAAGGGACAGTCTACTCTAGAATTGTTATTGTGTAAAAAGATAGATAATCCCTTTATTACCCATTCCCCAGTTTTGCATAACCAACACTGTTATATTAATATACATTTTACCTCTGTGATTACCTTGTATCTAAGCCTCTGCAGACTGCCCCCTTATCTCAGTCTTTTTTGACTGACTTTCATTTAAGCTAATCAGCGCTGACGCATAGATAGCTCCATGGGAGTGAGCACAATGTTATCTAATGTGGCACACATGAACTAGCACCATCTAGCTGTGAAAACCTGTCAAAATGCACTGAGATAAGAGGCGGCCTTCAAGGGTTAGGAAATTAGCATATTAGCCTATCTAGGTTTAGCTTTGAACAAAGAATATGAAGAGAACAAAGCAAATTTGATGATAAAAGTAAATTGGAAAGATGATTAAATTTACATGCCCTATCTGAATCATGAAAGTTTAATTTTGACTAGACTGTCCCTTTAACATTATTGACCCATCAGTCCTGAGCCATTTCACACTCCCGTGCCAAATCGGTTTTTCTGAATTCATTGCACGTACAGATCAGTTTCAGTGCTTTGGTTGTAAGGTACTAACAATTCAAAACAAGCACATTTAGAAAAATAACTTTAGCTTGAAGAAATAACAAAATATGGATAAAGCCATCATACAAAATGCAAACTAGATATGTGTGTACCAAAGTCATCATAGAATTACCTTCACAAAACATTTAGAATTCTATAAATATGGTTTTCAGTAAAAATTACAAATGAAAAAAACAAAAAGATAAAAATCTATCTTGGTCTCCTTAAAGAGACATAAAAGTGCAAAAAGTAAATGCTTTAATATGTTAGACCATTTTATTATTGCTTGCATTTATCTATGTGTTTAATCCCTGGAAGGAAATAAACAAACAGCTAATAATTCAGCTCCACAGAAGCAATGCACTACTGGGAGCTCGCTGAACACAACTGGTGAGCCAATGACAAAAGACAAATGTGTGTAGCAACCGGTTACAATGGGAGCTAGTCATTTTGATAAATTAAAAGTACATTAAACACCCCTTGCTTTTGCATAGAAACTGTGCTTGCTCCACACTCCCTAGAGAAGCCAAAAAGCAAAACCAAGGTTTAAAAATGCTGCCAATTGCCTAAACTAGCTATTTCATTTACACAAAAATATGAGGTATTTAACGACACACGTTTTCATCTGCACAATGCTTTCACTGCAGATGACAATCATGTGCGGACAATCATGTGCGGACAATCATGTGCGGTCAATCATGGGCGGTCAATCATGGGCGGTCAATCATGGGCGGTCAATCATGGGGAAGCTGCTTTTGAAGCTCATCATAGCACCCCCTATAGTAAGCGGCAGCTACCAGGTGGCCAAGAAGCATGGCCTGGAAACATAGAAGTGCTATACTGCTGCAGAAATCTTGAGTGCTAGATGGAGGGGATAGGTATTCAAATTTTTAGGGTTTGAATACCCCCTCAATCTCAGCTCCCTTAAAGGGACATTAAACCCAAATTTTTTCTTTCATAATTCAGATGGAGAATATCATTTTAAACAACTTTCTAATTTACTTCTATTATCTAATTTGCTCCATTCTCTTGATATTCTTTCCTGAAAAGCATATCTAGATAGGCTCAGTAGCTTCTGATTGGTGGCTGCACATAGATGCTTCATGTGAATGGCTCACCCATGTGTATTGCTATTTCTTTAACAAAAGATATCTAAAAAATGAAGCAAATTAGATAATAGACGTAAATAGGAATGTTGTTTAAAATTGTATTCTCTACCTGAATCATGAAATAATTTTTTTGGGTTTAATGTCCCTTTAAGTCCTAGAAACCTTCAAAAACCAGCATTTGAAATTCATCTGCCTGCTCTTTCAAACAAATGGTTTGTGTCTTGAGGGTGTAAAGTATAAGCACATTTTAAAAAACCAAACTAAACTTTTTCTAATAAAGGGGACTTTTGACACTTATAATAGTCAATCAAAAAGCCCTAGAAACCAACAATACTCGTTGATTTAAAGCCCAGAAGCCCCTCTTTAAATTAAAGCCCCTATATAGCTTTTAATAGCCAGGTGATCACTGATAATAGGATGAAGTTGCTAAAATCCCATTTAAAAACCAGTGCAACCTAAAAGTAATGTAGTAGACTGGTGATGGTAATTCCTAATATAAGTGCTTGTTACCTAGCAGAGCAGTCACATCCTCCATCTGACCCTTCGTACCATCAGTATACTTGAGAACTTATTTTTATCAGATCGTTGAACTGTACAAGTGGAATCATGCTGGCTATTTTCTTTTCTAGCAACACTATACCATATTAAGAAAGGTTCAAAATTTACACACACATAGCTAGCTAAGTCATCTCCGGAAATTTTAGTTACCCAGTATTTCATCAATGTGTAACAAACAATTCTAGTCCAGCACTAGAGCCGCCAGGTGTGCGCGCCAGCAGGTTACTGCTCACCTGTACAACAATATAGAGTCCAAAAAAAGGCAGCACCACCTTTGTTTTGCAGAAATTCTCTTTTTAATCTTTTCTTTAATCCAGGAGTGGGTACACAAAAGAAAAACATAAATTATGCTTACCTGATAATTTCCTTTCCTTCTGTACAGGGAGAGTCCACAGCTGCATTCCTTACTTGTGGGAAATACTGAACTTGGCCACCAGGAGGAGGCAAGGACACCCCAGCCAAAGGCTTAAATACCTCCCCCACTTCCCTCACCCCCCAGTCATTCTGCCAAGGGAACAAGGAACAGTAAGAGAAACATCAGGGTGAAAAAGGTGCCAGAAAAATAAATAAAAATTTAGGGCCGCCCATCGGAGAACACGGGCTGGAGCTGTGGACTCTTCCTGTACAGACGGAAAGGAAATTATCAGGTAAGCATAATTTATGTTTACCTTCTTAATACAGGGAGAGTACACTGCTGCATTCCTTACTCGTGGGAAATTATACCCAAGCTCTAGAGGACACTGAATGCTAAGGGGAGGGCAAAAAAGGAGAGGCGGTCCCCATCTGAGGGCACCACAGCCTGCAAAACCCTTTCTCCCGAAGGCTGCTTCCACAGAAGCAAAAATGTATGTAAGAATGTAAGGAGACCCAGGTAGCCGCCCTACAAATCTGATCCATAGAGGCCTTATTTTAAAGGGCCCAAAGACGACACTGCTCTAGTAGAATTATCCATAATCCTCTGAGGAGCCTCGTGTCCCGCTGTCTCATATGCCAAGCGGAAGATACTCCTCAACTAAAAGATAAGGAAGTCAAAGAGCCTTCTGACTCTTAAGATTCTCAGATAGATAACAAAAAGAGAAAAAAAATCTGTCTATGCCTAAGCAGCCTGAAGAAGAACTTCAAGGTACAAATCCATCCTATGTGGAAAACTTTCTTTCAAGGAAGAAGGAATAGGACATAAGAAAGGAACCACAATTTCTTGAATGAAGTTGCGATTTGACACGACCCTAGGAGGCAAGTCTAACTAGGTTCATAGAACAGCCCTATTATAGTGAAACACCAGATAAGGAGGGTCGCATTGTAAGGTCGCAGTCTCAGAGACTTCTGCACGCAGAAGCAATATTTAGACGAAAAAAGAATCTTCCAAGATAACAACTTAATGTCAACCTTATGCATAGGTTCAAAATTAGCCCGATGCAGCTGGAAGAACAAGATCTAAGCTCCACGGAGGAGCATCCGATTGTCCCTAACAAAAAGAAACTGTACATCGGGAAGCTCAGCGAGCCTCCAGACCGAAAACATACAGGGCCAAACTGTCAGAACAAAGAACCAGCTAAGAAGTCCTTCTCCAGATCATCCTGGAGGAAAGTAAAGAAGCCTGGAAGATAGTGTGCTAGAACAACCCACGCTCTTCACAGAAGAAGTGGGTACTCCACACCTTAAGATAGATGACGAAGAACCAGCTATGTGCTGGAAGGAGAGGACCATAACCTCTCAGAAACCCTCTCCTGGCTAAGACTAAGCGTCAATCTCCACGCAGCCTGCCTCAGAAAATTAAGATATGATGAAGCAAAGGGGCACTGTTCCAGCAGACCCCTGCAATAAGGCAACCCTCATGGAAGGGAAGACGTCATCCCCACTAAACCGTGAACCACGATCTTCGCGGTTGCGACGGAGCAATCAGTATTACTGACGCCTGCTCCTGCTAGGTTAGAGCCACCACTCAAGGAAGGAGTAATATGGCAGAAAAAGGAAAAAATGGTAATGAACCTCCAAGGCACCACTAATGCATACATTAGCTCCCCATGAGAAACCTTCTGCAGGAAATTTGATATTGAAATGGGACGTCCTGAGATCTGCATCCGGCTTCCCCTTCCATCCGAAAACCACCTTGGATGAAGACCTTATCCCTAGATAAAAGAAATGTCTGAAAAGGACATCCGGACCGGATGAACGCCCCAGGAGAGAGAATCGATGATAGCGAGCAGTTGTAAGCCTCCGCCCACTACCAAAACCCGGGATACTACCCTCATCGCTAGGGAGACTCTCGTTCCCCTCAGAAGGAGCTCTAAGCCACTGAGAGTAAGACAGACTATAATTTAAAACTGGGACTAACCCAGTAGTCTAAACTTCAGAAAAAAGAAATTGCCTGAAGATCCGTAAAGTAATCAGGAGGGAAACCTCCTGAGTCCACAGACCCCTTGCCCTCTCTTGGCATGTCCTCACCATCCTGGCGGACTTGCGACCGAAGTCAAATTTGCCCCTGATGATTTAAAAAAGAAGTTCCTCAGGACAAGGTGATCTGGACAAAAATATTAGAGAGCGATGTCCTCAACCAGTAGTCCAGGTAAATCTGTTAAAACAGATTTGAAGACTACGTTGCACCTCTCCATCAGCATACACCAATCCTTGGCTGAGATGGGCCCTGACAAAAAGAGTGAAGTCTGAGATGGACCACATGACAAATCTATACCATCAACACAGAGCTAGTAATGCCTGAAGAAGGTCTGGAGGGCACGACCTGGTGAAGCTAACTTAGAACTTCACAAGTCCGATAGAAGAGTCCTTATGTCTATGAAGACTAAAATAGCATCCAGGAACCTACCATGGAGCCCTACATCAGAAAACTCTGTATTCTACCATCCCTGAGGAACGGGGAAGACAGATGAAAACCCTAGCAGTCTCTATCAGACGAGACAAATGCGTTTTGAACCAGGATCGTCTAGACAAGAGAAGCTACCGCTAGAACTGAAGTCTGGCACTGCCAAAGACTCCATAGACTCCTAAAAAGGTTCTAGAAAGCAGAAGCGAGTCTATCCAGAAACATCAACCTTAGGAACCAGAATGTTCCCTGATAAGGAATGAAAAGCATGATATCATTCCTTAACAGTGGTCCTGTACTGCTCTTCCCGTACCAAGGGTAGAGTGGACCATATAGTCTCCTTCCGGAACGAGGAGACATGATGAGCTTGCTTAAGTATTTTAGGCACAAATAGGATGGGAGTCCCCTCCCTCTGGGACCACGAAAAAAACGGCTTAAATAATATCTCAAACCTCACTCAACAATAGTCACAGGGACAATGACTCCAAAGGAGAACAAAACCGGCACCCACCTGAAGAGGTTTCCCTCTCTCTGTCTAGAAGACAGGGTCAAGAGAAGGAAAGAGTCCTGGGAGGCGGAGAATTGAAACCTAGCTTTGACCTCCAAGACCCATGGGTCCTGTACGTCCCTGAAACAAGCGTCAGAAAGGAGCGATAGATTGTTCCTGACCCGATCCAAGATAGGACCCGGGACTGGTCCCTTCTGCCAACCTAGGTTCGGAGGGCCTCTGCTCTGCTTGGACTTATTCCAGGACTGAGTCAGCTTCCAAAAAAAAATACCACTTGGATTGCTCAGGCTAAGCCAAGGTCTCTGAGGCTGGGCTTTAACCGCAATGAAAGAATAAGAAAGAAAATTTGTCTCTCAGATTCATTCTCTCTCAAACGGAAAACTGCAGAATAGCGGAATCAAAATAAATCTTTCCCTCAAGCAGAAGCAAAAATTAGATTCTGAAGCCGCCATATCTGTCAGAGAGAATCAAAGCCTAAACAGAAAAACTGGAAGCCCTAGCTTTGGGGCTAGAAAACTGTGAAAACCACAGCTAAAAGAAATATAAGCTCCAACGTCTTAATTCTTTCTGGAAAATATCAAGGGAACCTTACTTTGAAACGAGACAGAGATGCTTCAATAGGAAGTTTCCAAGTCAACAAAATACAAATATCCCACGTGAGGAAACATCCCCACAAAAAGAGTTTCCTCTAATAATCCAGAGCTCTAAGATTAAACTATCCCCGAATGGAATAGTAAAAACGATAGGCAAGCGCACAAAAAGTGTTAGCCAAATAGGGATGGGCAACAACACAACCCCACTAAAGAGCCCGGAACTGGAAATCTTAATAAAAAACAAAATAGACGAAAGGGAAAAGGATCTCTATCCCTCCCCACCTTAATCAAATTGGTCTTTTGATTCAGGGCTCTGAGATTCGACTGGCAGATCAGTACTAAGAATCTCTAATATCGTCAAAACCTCTCTTAGAAGGAAGCGCAGGTGTGCTACCATAAATCTAAAGGCAAAATCCTCCTCTGCCGGAGGAATAGAAGCAGCAGGCTCCGACCCAGAAGGTCCGTACTCTGAAGCCTCAGAGAGAAACGCATCCTCAGATGACCGATCAGATACAACTGTCATTTTACATGATGCAGGAGTGCATGGATTAACCCTTCGTTTGCGCGTAGCCGTACGAGGCAAAACGTCTAAGGCCGCAGATATCACCATACGGAACTGCGCAGTAACGTCTGGTGGATAAAAGGCCCCCTCCAGGAGGAGGATTTGTGCAAGGGGAAGCTGCATGTGTAGGTTTAGATGAATACAGGGGACACACCTCACGGGACGAAGAGTCCTCAGAGGCGGAAGGCTCAGTGGTATCTAACATCTCAACATTGGATGATGAAAATACCCTTTTGCGGCATATGGAACATAATTGAAAGGGCTGGATTACCCAGGCCTCCTCACAATATACACAGGTATCGAATTCTGTTGTAGAGGTCTCATCCTCTAAAACATCAGAATTCTCCATAACTAGGTAACTTTTATATAAATAATAAAAAAAAAAAAAAACGGCACCTATACCCCCAATGGCTAGGGCACTCACCACCTCCTATGACCCAGACAGTGTAGAGAAAACTTGCTCCTCTCCGTAGTCACTCAGTCAGGAACAGGAAATGGAAACTGTGACCACTCCCGGTCACACGATGCACAATGCAGGACCGCCCCTGCTAAAGAAAAAGCACGCCAAGCTTAATAAAACTGAGCAGCTCCCAAGTAATGGAGCAACCTGTACGTTCAATATCAGCTTACGAGCCCAAAACATCTCACACATATAAGCAGCATAAATCACATAAACTAATATGATTAACACCCCACTGTTCAAAAATCTCCCTCAGGAGATATTAACCCTTGATTCCATAAAGATAAAGGAGTCCCACTGTGACCCTGTCTTCTAGCGTTAACATTTATGTGTAAAAAAATGAAACGATCTTACCGGAAACTATGCCGTGGAACAGAAACACAGTCCTTGAAGTTTGACAGACTGTAGCATCGCTTCTGACATGGACTTGAGTGAAGAAAGCAGGCAGCGAAACTCGTCAACGCTGATTGCTTAGGAGCTGTTAATATGAGTGTGGATGGTTTAGCAGAAAGACTCTCCCTGCAACACCAGATTCTAACTTTCATCAATGCTCTCACTGAGAGGCTAACAAGACTACTTAAAACTCAAGTCCCATACCAAAGGGTAGATACCCCTTCTAAGGAACTACTCCGAAATCTTCTGACACTTCTCTGCCAACCTCCTGTGACGAAAGGCAAAGAATGAATGGGGGATGAGGGAAGTGTGGGAGGTATTTAAGCCTTTGGCTGGGGTGTCTTTGCCTCCTCCTGGTGGCCAGGTTCAGTATTTCCCACAAGTAAGGAATGCAGCTGTGGACTCTCCCTGTATTAAGAAGGAAACAGACAACGTTTTGGGTTGCATACCCTTAGTCATGTCAGTTATACATATGCACCTTAACACCTTTAAATACCTTACACAGGTGAGCAAAACTCCTCCCACTTAATTTTTTCTTTCCCGTTTCTCATTCTTGACTTAAGAGTTCCCTCTAATGGGGGGGGGAATAAAAAAAAAAAAAAAAAAGGAGTATAATCACATTTACAAAAATACACACTAATATACAACACACAAATATATACAGAATGGAGATGGCTACGAAAAATCCATTACAATGTATTGATCCAAAACATTTATTTTCTTTTCAATAGAAATTCCCTTTTCCCACCTCTCCTGGGTATAGGGACCCAATCTATAATTTTAAATCTTAACTGTGAAATTGAATGACCTGCCTCTAGAAAGTGGCAGGCCACTGGGGCTTCCTTATCTCCCCTTTTAATGCTAGATTTGTGTTGCAGCATCCTATCTCTTACCCTTTACCACCTCCATATTGTATATATATATATTAGTGTGCATTTTTGTAAATGTGATTATACTCTTTTTTTCCAATAGAGCAAGCTCTTTTTAATTAAAGAATGAAAAACAGGAAAGAAAGAGTTAAGTGGGAGGAGTTTTGCTCACCTGTGTAAGGTATTTAAAGGTGTTAAGGTGCATATGTATAACTGACATGACTAAGGGTATGTAACACGAAACGTAGTCTGTTTTCTTTTGTGTACCCACTCGTGGATTAAAGAAAAGAATAAAAAGAGAATTTCTGCAAAACAAAAGGTGGTGCTGCTGCCTATTTTTGGACCCAGTATTTCATCAACACACTATCCGGCCAACCAGTGCAACAGATTACATATTTAAAGGGACATAATACTCATATGCTAAATCACTTGAAACTGATGCAGTATAACTGTAAAAAGCTGACAGGAAAATATCACCTGAGCATCTCTATATAAAAAAGGAAGATATTTTACCTCACGATCTCCTCAGCTCAGCAGAGTAAGTTCTGTGTGAAAAGTTATACTTCACCTGCTCCCAGCTGCAGGTAAAAATAAAAAAAAAAATGAAGAAATGAACAGCAGCCAATCAGCATCAGCAGTGCTGAGGTCATGAACTCTTACTGTGATCTCATGAGATTTGACTTCAATCTCATGAGATTTCATAGTAAGCTTCCTTTACCTGAATGGTGAAATAATATGAGAGTTCAAGAGGCTCATCGTTTCAGCTGTCCCAGGACAGACACACTAAAATGCTGCTTAGAAATCCTTTACAATGGGAGGTGGCTACTGAGGAACTTTTGAGGTAAAATATCTTTCTTTTTTACATAGAGATGTTCAGGAGATATTTTCTAGTCAGCTTTTTACAGCTATGCTGCATCACTTTCAAGTGTTTAAACATTTGGGTATTATGGCCCTTTAACCGGGCGATGGGCAGTGGTTGTTCAGAAGACTCAGGGCACAAAAATATGGCATGCAGAAGAAAGTGGAGGAGTCTCATAAGACCTATACCAGGACTATACAAAATTCACTAGCTTTGCTTTTTTTTTTTTTAAAGAAATGTATGCTGGGAGATCAGGGATTTAATATTCAATATACGAAAACACTGCATTCCCTTATTGCCGTTAGGTATCCCAATCATTAATAAATGCATAAACACTAAACACATTACATGCACCTCCCTCTAATCATAAGTGCTACCATTTTGGAACCTAGGTTACACTGCAGGTATATGAAGGAGAGTTGCTGCACATGTGCAAACAGGTCAGCACTGGAATGTGGTGAAATATAGATTTCAACATTGCAGTACCCATGACTAAAGGGAGGCGGTGAATAGCTTCAAAACTATGCTTATAAAATGTGTTTAGTGTTAAATGTCCCTTTAAAGGCATTAAGGTAAAAAATTAAACTTGCATGATTCAGAAAAAACCCCATATATAAGAAGTATTTTTAAAATACACTTATATTTTCAGATTTCACTTTTTTATTTATAAGAAAAAAAATAAAAAAGAATACGTACATATCCTACTGGGAGCAAGCTGGTGATTGGTGGCTACAAACATGTCTCTACTCATTGGCTCATGAGATTAGCTAGCTCCCAGTAGTGCATTGCTGTTCTGGAGCTGACAAATTGTGTGTTTAATCGCATTACAGGGGTTAAACACAGTTATATACAAGCAATAATGCAATAATAAAATGATGTAACATATAATAACATTTTCTTTTTCTACTTTTATTTCCCAAGTCCATTAAAGAGGAGGGAATTTTATTTAAAGGGATATGAAACCCAAAAATATTAATTATGCTTACCTGATAATTTCATTTCCATTGTGGGGAGGAGAGTCCACAGCTTCATTCATTACTTGTGGGAATTAAGAACCTGGCCACCAGGAGGAGGCAAAGACACCCCAGCCAAAGGCTTAAATACCTCCCCCACTTCCCTCATCCCCCAGTCATTCTGCCGAAAGAAGAATGAACAGTAGGAGAAATATCAGGGTATAAATGGTGCCAGAAGAACAAAAAAACTAAATTTAGGTCCGCCCACCAGAGCAGTGGGCGGGAGCCGTGGACTCTCCTCCCCACGATGTAAATTAAATTATCAGGTAAGCATAATTTATATTTTCCATCTAAAGGGGAGGAGAGTCCACGGCTTCATTAATTACTTGTGGGAACAAATACTCAAGCTCTAGAGGACAATGAATGAAAACGGAAGGGCAAGAGGTGGACCCTATTCTGAGGGCACCACAGCCTGTAAAACCTCTCTCCCAAAAACTGCTTCCGCTGAAGCAAAAACGTAAAATTTGTAAAATTTTGTAAAAGTATGTAAAGGAGGGCCAGGTAGCAGCCTTACAAATTTGCTCCACAGAGGCCTCATTCTTTAAGGCCCAAGAAGAAGCCACAGCTCTAGTTGAATAAACCGTGATCCTCTGAGGATGCTTATGTCCCGCTGTCTCGTAGGCCAAGCGAATCATGCTCCTCAACCAAAAAGACAGACGTTTCAGCGGCTTTCTGCCCCTTGCGCTTCCCTGAATACACCACAAAAAGGGATGTAGTCTGTCTGAACTCCTTCCTAGCCTGAAGATAAAAAAATCAAAGCTGGAACCACGTCCGAATTATGAAGTAACCTCTCCTTAGGAGAAGAGGGGTTAGGACACAAAGGAGGAACTACTATTTCCTGATTCATGATACGGCTAGACACAACCTTGGGAAGAAATCCCAAACCAGTGCGAAGAACAGTCTTAACCGCGTGAAAAACCAAATAAGGAGGCTCGCATTGCAAGGTCGCCAAATTAGATACTCTGCGTGCCGATACAATAGCCAACAGAAATAGAACCTTCTAAGAAAGAATCTTAATGTCAACAGAGTGCATTAGTTCAAACTGGACCCTCTGCAACACCTTTAGAACTAAGTTCAAGCTCCAAGGAAGAGCGGATTGTCTAAAGACAGGCCTGTTTCTAGACAGAGCCTGAACAAAAGACTGAATATCAGGAAGCTTGGCGAGCCTCTTGTGCAACAGAACAGATAATGCCGAAATCTGTCCCTTCAAGGAACTAGCGGAAAGCCCCTTCTCCAGTCCATCCTGGAGAAAGGACAGAATCCTGGACACCTTAATTTTGTGCCAAGGATATCCATGCTTCTCACACCAGGACAAGTAAGTCTTCCACACCTTATGAAAGATGTGATGAGTGACCGGCTTCCTGGTCTGAACGAGAGTATCAATCACTCTCTCAGAAAACCCTCTCTTGGCCAAGACTAAGCGCTCAATCTCCACGCAGTCAGCCTCAGAGAATATAGATTTTGATGTTAAAAAGGACCCTGTACCAACAGATCCCTGCGACAGGGTAACCTCCATGGAGGAGACAATGACATCCCCACCAGATCCGCAAACCACGTCCTCCGCGGCCACAACGGAGCAATCAGAATAGCCGAAGCTTGCTCCTGCTTGATGCGGGCCACTACATGAGGTAGAAGTGGCAATGGTGGAAAAATGTAAACTAGGTTGAACACCCAGGGTACCGCCAAGGCATCTATCAGTTCTGCCTGGGGATCCCTGGACCGCGACCTGTATCTGGCTAGCTTTCAATTGAGTCTGGATGCCATGAGATCTATCTCCGGAGTCCTCCATTTGTGACAAATCTCTGCAAACACCTTGGGGTGGAGAGACCATTCCCCCGGATGGAAGGATTGCCTGCGGAGAGAATCCGCTTCCCAGTTGTCCACACCCGGAATGTCAATTGCTGAGAGCGAGCAGCTGTGGGACTCTGTCCATTCCAATATCCGAGAAATCTCCCTCAGCGCTAGGGAGTTTCTCGCCCCCCCCTGATGGTTGATGTAAGCCACCGAGGTAATGTTGTCTGTCTGGAATCTGATGAAGCTGAACGACCCCAGGAGAGGCTACGCCCTCAGAGCACTGTAAATTGCTCGAAATTCCAAAATATTCATCGGGAGGAAAGACTCCTCTCGAGATATTTTCCCTGTGCCATCCCCAAACAGCTCTCCATCCTGCCAGACTCGCGTCCGTGGTCACAATCTCCCAGGATGGTCTCAGGAAAGATGTCTCTTGGGACAGTTGTTCCGGACGGATCCACCAAGAGAGGGAGTCCCTTGTCCAATCGTCCAGACCTATCCTGGGATAGGTCTGTTTGATCGCTGTTCCACAGTCTCAACATGCACAACTGAAGAAATCTGAGTTGGAACTGGCGAATGGAATGACATCGATGCTGTATACCATGAGCCCGATCCCCTCCATACTCTGAGCTATAGAGGGACTGGAGTAGGACTGAAGAGCAAGACAGGCGGACGCAATCTTCTTGCGTTGCTAATCTGTGAGAAATATCCTCATGGATATGGAATCGATTATTGTTCCCAGGAACTCCACCCTGTTGCTGGGAATCAGGGAGCTCTTTCCTGAGTTTATCTTCCAACCGTGAGATTGGAGCCAAAGAAGAAGGGACCCTCGAGTGATCCTCTGCAAGACTGAACGACGGTGCCTGGACTAGGATGTCGTCCAGATAGGGCGCCACAGCAATGCCCTTGGATCTGGCTACTGCAAGCAGCACCCCCAGAACCTTTGTGAAGACTCTCAGGGCTGTCGCCAGACCAAAGGGAAGGGCCACAAACTGGAAATGGTGGTCCAGAAACGCAAATCTCAGGAACCTGAAGTGATCCCTGTGGATTGGCACATGAAGGTAGGCATCCTTCGAGTCTATTGTTGTCATGAACTGACCCTCTTGAACGAGGGGCAGAATAGATCTGATCATTTCCATTTTGAACGATGGAACAGCCAGAAACTTGTTTAAACATGTTAGGTCTAGAATCTGGCGGAACGTGCCCTCCTTCTTTGGGACCACAAAAAGGTTTGAATAGTATCTTAGACCCCTTTCTGCTGGGGGTTCTGGTACAATAACTCAGAGAGAAGAGAGATCCCTCACACAGTCTAGAAAAGCTTCTCTCTTTTCTGGTCTGGAAGACAGATTTGACAGGAGGAATCTGCCCCATAACAGATGAGTTCTAAACCCTATCCTGTATCCTTGGGCGACAACCTCCAGAACCCAAGGGTCCTGAAAATCCTGCAACCAGGCCTCTGAGAAGAGAGATAATCTGCCCCCTACTTGGTCCGGAGACCGGTCAGGGGCCGCCCCATCATGCCGACTTTGTTTCGGTGGGCTTCTTGTTCTGCTTGGACTTATTCCAAGACTGAGCTGGCTTCCAAGTACCCTTGGACTGATCCGCTTTTGCGGCGGGATGCTGGCGTTGGGCCTTGTCCGCACGAAAGGGACGAAAAGTAGATCCCTTAGGCTTAACCTGCGGCAGGAAAGCCCTTGCCTCCCGTCACTGTGGATATGATCGAGTTCAATCCTGGACATAACAGGATCTTTCCCTGAAAAGGAAGGGATAACAGTCTGGACTTAGAGGTCATGTCCGCAGACCACAACTTCAGCCACAGAGCCCTGCGGGTTAGTACAGAAAAACCTGATACCTTAGCATTCAGGCGAATAACAAATTATGCTTACATGATAATTTTATTACCATCGTGGGGAGGAGAGTCCACAGCTCCATTCATTACTTTTGGGAATACTAAACCTGGCCACCAGGAACAGGCAAAGACACCCCAGCCAAAGGCTTAAATACCTCCCCCACTCCCCTCATCCCCCAGTCATTCTGCCGAGGGAACAAGGAACAGTAGGAGAAATATCAGGGTATAAAAGGTGTCAGAAGAGAAATAAATTTAGGTCTGCCCACCAGAGTGGAAATAAAATTATCAGGTAAGCATAATTTATGTTTTCCATCTAAAAGGGGGGGGGGGGGGAAAGAGTCCACAGCTTCATTCATAACTTTTTGGAAACGTATACCCAAGCTTTACAGGACACTGAATGAAACCGGGAGGGTAAGAAGGCGGACCCTAATCGGAGGGCACCACTGCCTGTAAAACCTCTCTCCCAAAAACAGCTTCCGCAGAAGCAAAAACGTAAAATTTGTAAAACTTTATAAAAGTGTGTAAGGAGGACCAGGTAGCCGTCTTACAAATCTGCTCTATAGAGGTCTCATTCTTGAAGGCCCAAGACAAAGCCACAGCTCTAGTTGAATGAGCCGTGATCCTCTGAGGAGGCTTATGTCCCGCTGTCTCATAGGCCAAGCGAATCAAGCTCCTCAACCAAAAAGACAAAGAAGTAGAAGAGGCCCTCTGCCCCTTGCGCTTCCCAGAATACACCACAAAAAGAGATGTAGACTGTCTAAAATCCTTTGTAGCCTGAAGATACAAAGAACCACATCCAGATTATGAAGTAACCTCTCCTTTGGGGAAGAAGGTTTAGGACACAAAGAAGGAACAATAATTTCCTGATTGATGTTACGTTTAGACACCACCTTGGGAAGAAACCCAAACCGGTGCGAAGAATAGCCTTATCCGCAGGAAAAAACAGATAAGGAGGCTCGAATTGCAAGGCAGCCAGCTCAGATACTCTGTGTGCCGATGCAATAGCCAACAGGAAGAGGACCTTCCAGGACAGAATCTTAAATGTCAATAGAATGCATAGGCTCAAACCTAACTCTCTACAATACCTTAAGGACCAAGTTTAAGCTCAATTGGGGGAGCAGACTGCCTAAAGACAGGCCTGATTCTAGACAGAGCCTGAACAAAAGATTGAATGTCAGGGAGCTCAGCGAGTCTCCTGTGCAACAAGACTGATAAAGCCGAAATCTGTCCCTTTAAGGAACTAGCGGCAAGGCCCTTCTCCAAACCCTCCTGGAAAAAGGACAGAATCCTGGATACCTTCACCTTGTGCCAAGGTTATCCATGCTTCTCACACCAGGACAAGTAAGTCCTCCACACCTTATGGTAGATGAGACGAGTGACTGGCTTCCTTGCCTGAACTAGAGTGTCAATCACACTTTCAGAAAACCCTCTCTTGGCTAAGACTAAGCATTCAATCTCCACGCAGTCGGCCTCAGAGAAACGAGATTTTGATGATGAAAGGGACCCTGTTGAAGCAGATACCTGCGACAGGGTAACCTCCATGGCGGAGAGGATGACATCCCCACCAGATCCGCAAACCACGTCCACCGCGGCCACGAAGGAGCAATCAGGATGGCCGAAGTTCGCTCCTGTTTAATGTGTGCCACTACACGAGGTAGAAGTGGTAACGGTGGAAAAATGTAAGCTAGGCTGAATCCCCAAGGCACCGCTAAGGCATCTATCAGCTCTGCCTGGGGATCCCTGGACCTCGACCCGTATCAGGGTAGCTTGCAATTGAGTCTGGACGCCATGAGATCTATCTCCGGTGTCCCCCATCTGAGACAAATCTCCGTAAACACTTCGGGGTGAAGAGACCATTCCCCCGGATGGAAGGATTGCCTGCTGAGAAAGTCCGCTTCCCTGTTGTCCACACCTGGAATGTGGATCGCTGAAAGCGAGCAGTTGTGAGACTCCGCTCACTCCAAAATCCGAGACACCTCCCTCATTGCTAGGGAGCTCCTCGTACCCCCCTGATGGTTGATGTAAGCCACTGAGGTAATGTTGTTGGTCTGGAATCTGATGAAGCTGAACGACCCCAGAGGAGGCCACGCCCTCAGAGCATTGTAAATTGATTGAAGTTCCAGAATATTTATCGGAAGAAGAGACTCCTCCCGGGACCATTTTCCTTGTGCCATCCTGGCACCCCAAACAGCTCCCCATCCTGCGAGACTCTGTGGTCACAATCTCCCAGGACGGTCTCAAGAAGGATGTCCCCAGGGACAGATGCTCCGGACAGATCCACCAAGAGAGGGAGTCCCTGGTCCAAGCATCCATGGATATCCGCTGTGATAGAACTGAATTATCGCCGTTCCACTGTCTCAACATGCACAGTTGAAGAGGTCTGAGATGGAACCTGGCAAAAGGAATGACGTCTATGCTGGAGACCATGAGTCTGATCATCTCCATACACTGAGCCACTGAAGGGCTTGAGGAGGATTGAAGGGCAAGACAGGTGGACGCAATCTTTCTGTGTCAATCTGTGAGAAATATTTTCATGGACATAGAGTCTATTATCGTGCCCAGGAACTCCACCCTGTTGCTGGGAACCAGGGAACCATTTCCTTAGCTGATCTTCCAACCGTGAGATTGGATCAAGAAAAGAAGAGCCCTCGAATGATCCTCTGCAAGGCTGAATGACGGTGCCTGGACTAGGATGTCATCCAAATAGGGAGCCACAGCAATGCCCAAAACCTTCTTGAAGACTCTCTGGGCCATCGCCAGACCGAAGGGAAGGGCTACAAACTGGAATTGTTGGTCCAGAAACGCAAATCTTAGGAACTTGAAGTGGTCTCTGTGAATTGGAACATGAAGGTAAGCATCGTTCAATTCTATTGTCATCATGAACTGCCCCTCTTGAACTACGTGCAGAATAGATCTGATTGTTTCCATTTTGAACCATGGAACAGCAGAAACTTGTTTAAACACTTTAGGTCCAGAATCGGGCAAAACGTGCAATCCTTCTTTGGAACCACAAAAAGATTTGAATAGTACCCTAGCCCCCTTTCTGCTTGCGGTACTGGTACGATAATATCTAGAGAGGAGAGATCCCTCATACAGTCTAAAAAGGCCTCTCTCTTTTCTGGTCTTGAAGACAGGTTTGAAAAGAGGAATCTGCTCCTGGACGGATGGGACCTGAATCCTATCCTGTAACCCTGGGCGACAACCTCCAGAACCCAAGGGTCCTGAACGTCCTGCAACCAAGCTTCGGAGAAGAGAGACAATCTGCCCCCTACTTGGTCCGGCGACCAGTCGGGGGCCGCTCCTTCATGCCGATTTTGTCTCGGCGGGCTTCTTGCTCTGATTGGACTTGTTCCAAACCTGCGCCGGCTTCCAAGTTCCCTTGGACTTGCTGCGGGCTGCTGGCGCTGGGCCTTGTCCGCACGAAAGGGACGAAAAGTAGATCCTTTGGGCTTAGCCTTCTTATCCTGCGGTAAGAAAGCTCCCTTGTCTCCCGTAACCGTGGATACGATCGAATCCAGTCCTGGACCGAACAGAATCTTTCCTTGAAAAGGCAGGGACACCAGCCTCGACTTAGAGGTCATGTCCGCAGACCAAGACTTTAGCCACAGAGCCCTGCAAGCTAAAACTGAGAATCCTGAAACCTTTGCGTTCAGGCGAATAATTTGCATATTGGCGTCACAAATTAAAGTATTGGCGACCTTCAAAGCCTTAATCTTATTCTGTATCTCTTAGATGGGAGTTTCCCTCTCGACCATATCACACAGGGATTCGCACCAATATGTCGCAGCTCCGGAAATCACGGCTACAGCCGCTGCCGGTTGAAAAACAAACTCTGTGTGCTGAAACATTTTCCTTAACATATTTTCCAACTTTTTATCCAAGGGCTCTTTAAATGACAAACTATCCTCGAGAGCAATAGTAGTCCGCTTCACGAGCGTGGAAAACAGAATTTATGCTTACCTGATAAATTACTTTCTCCAACGGTGTGTCCGGTCCACGGCGTCATCCATCACTTGTGGGAAATGTTCTCCCCCAGAGAGAAAGGCAAGGAGAGCACACAGCAAGAGCTGTCCATATAGCTCCCCCTCTGGCTCCGCCCCCCAGTCATTCGACCGACGGTTAGGAGAAAAAGGAGAAACTATAGGGTGCCGTGGTGACTGTAGTGTATAAAGAAAAAAAATTTCAACCTGATTTAAAAAACCAGGGCGGGCCGTGGACCGGACACACCGTTGGAGAAAGTAATTTATCAGGTAAGCATAAATTCTGTTTTCTCCAACACTGGTGTGTCCGGTCCACGGCGTCATCCATTACTTGTGGGAACCAATACCAAAGCTTTAGGACACGGATGAAGGGAGGGAGCAAATCAGGTTACCTAAACAGAAGGCACCACGGCTTGCAAAACCTTTCTCCCAAAAACAGCCTCCGAAGAAGCAAAAATATCAAATTTGTAGAATTTGGCAAAAGTGTGCAGAGAAGACCAAGTCGCTGCCTTACATATCTGGTCAACAGAAGCCTCATTCTTATAGGCCCATGTGGAAGCCACAGCCCTAGTAGAGTGAGCTGTGATACGGTCAGGAGGCTGCCGTCCGGCAGTCTCATAAGCCAAGCGGATAATGCTTTTCAGCCAGAAAGAGAGAGAGGTAGCAGTAGCTTTTTGACCTCTCCTCTTACCAGAGTAAACGATAAACAAGGATGAGGTTTGTCTAAAATCTTTTGTTGCTTCTAAATAGAACTTTAAAGCACGAACAACATCTAAATTGTGTAATAAACGTTCCTTCTTTGAAACTGGATTCGGACACAAAGAAGGAACAACTATTTCCTTGTTGATGTTCTCGTTGGAAACTGTCAGGGAATTCACTATTACAATCCTGTCCCTTTAATTCTGACTCCTCTTTCCCTATTTAAGGCCCCTCCTCTCTATGCTCCTCGCTTGGTATTTTGAATTAGTTACTTAATGTGACTCCTCTCTGAAGACACCTAGCCCTTTCCTCAAGCTGTGGGGATTTCTTACTTGCTGCTGTGAATCTTGGCAGCCTACCTTAATCCTCTGTTGCTGTGTGCGGGTCTGCCTCTTCTGCCACTTGCAGTTTCTTAGGAACCAAAGGAGCAGCATTCAGTTCCCCTAACTGTTACACCGGGTGGCTGTGACGTCACACCCGGCATCTCAGCGTGTCTGCAGCGCGTGTACCGCGCTGTGTCCTTTCATCAAACAATCATCCAGGATACAGTAAGGCTATCATCTGGCTCTGACTTAGCCTTCCAAATAACCACCAGGAATTGGTCTGTATACTTACTTACTCTATTTGGATATCATTATGTCTCTCAACTAAGCAAACTAACTAGCACTGTATTCAATGACTGTTACTATCACTAAACTGCAGGATAAACTTCAACTGCCTGTTACATTGCTTACTCTGCTTGAACTGCTGCTTGCTTAATATCATTTGCTGTGACCACCCTGAACTTGATTAAGTGACTGATTGCTTGTTACTAACTTATCCTTGCATAAACAATAACTGTTAGCATAATCTAACATATCATTCTATCTGCATAAGATATTCCCTCAAGTGCTGTATTCCTAACAAGTAGCTACTTCATCAACTCAGAACAAGGTTTCATTTGTAGTTCTATGTATTACTAATCCTGGTCTTACTTGATTCTCCTTTTTTGCCATATCATCTCATACAACTCTAATCATTACTAACCTACCAGACCTGTTCAAATACATTCTGGGGATAATACTATCTGGCCTTATAACACTATCTCATTGTACTACATCTGTTTGTCTGACATCCCTTTTTACCATCTAACTTCTCTGTATATGTGTCAGCTATATCACATTTAATCACTAGTTATTTGGTTGATTATTTATCTATCCTATCTATAGATACTCCTCCTATCTGTTGAAATACAGACATCCTGTATCTTGGTTGCGTGACAGCTCCGTATTCACTCTGTACCCTGCAGTAGTGACCCTCAGTTCAATGAGCATAACTGGATTCCTGTAAGTTAAATCTGTGTGAATCCAAGGTTTGGTGTGAGGCTGAGTGGTCCTGCTATAGCGGATACTAGGTACCAGAACTTATTTTCCACCTGTTCTAACACATAACATTACAGAACATAACAGAAACAACTTTTGGAAGAAAACCAGGCTTAGTACGCAAAACAACCTTATCTGAATGGAACACCAGATAGGGTGGATCACACTGCAAAGCAGATAATTCAGAAACTCTTCTAGCAGAAGAAATAGCAACCAAAAACAGAACTTTCCAAGATAGTAACTTAATATCTATGGAATGTAAAGGTTCAAACGGAACCCCTTGAAGAACTGAAAGAACTAAATTTAGACTCCAAGGAGGAGTCATGGGTCTGTAAACAGGCTTGATTCTAACCAAAGCCTGAACAAAAGCTTGTACATCTGGCAAAGCTGCCAGTCGTTTGTGCAACAAGACAGATAATGCAGAAATCTGTCCTTTTAGAGAACTAGCTGACAATCCTTTATCCAAACCTTCTTGGAGAAAGGAGAGAATCTTTGGAATTTTAATCTTACTCCAAGAGAATCCTTTGGATTCACACCAACAGATATATTTTTTTCCATATTTTATGGTAAATCCTTCTAGTCACAGGTTTTCTGGCTTGGACCAGAGTATCAATCACAGAATTTGAAAACCCACGCTTGGATAAAATCAAGCGTTCAATTTCCAAGCAGTCAGCTGCAGAGAAACTAGATTGGGATGTTCGAATGGACCTTGTACTAGAAGGTCCTGTCTCAAAGGTAGCTTCCATGGTGGAGCCGATGACATATTCACCAGGTCTGCATACCAAGTCCTGCGTGGCCACGCAGGAGCTATCAGAATCACGAGGCCTTCTCCTGTTTGATCCTGGCTATGAGCCTGGGGAGGAGAGGAAACGGTGGAAACACATATGCTAGGTTGAACGACCAAGGCGCCACTAATGCATCCACTAGAGTCGCCTTGGGATCCCTGGATCTGGACCCGTAGCAAGGAATCTTGAAGTTCTGACGGGATGCCATTAGATCCATGTCTGGAATGCCCCATAATTGGGTTAACTGAGCAAAGACCTCCGGATGGAGTTCCCACTCCCCCGGATGGAAAGTCTGACGACTCAAATAGTCCGCCTCCCAGTTGTCTACTCCTGGGATGTGAATAGCAGATAGATGGCAGGAGTGATTCTCTGCCCATTGGATTATCTTGGTTACTTCCTTCATCGCTAGGGAACTCTTTGTTCCCCCCTGATGATTGATGTACGCAACAGTCGTTATGTTGTCCGATTGAAATCTTATGAACCTGGCTTCCGCTAGCTGAGGCCAAGCCAGGAGCGCATTGAATATAGCTCTTAGTTCCAAAATGTTTATCGGGAGAAGCGACTCTTCCCGCGACCATAGGCCCTGAGCTTTCAGAGAGTCCCAGACCGCGCCCCACCCCAAGAGGCTGGCGTCGGTCGTGACGATGACCCACTCCGGTTTGCGGAAACTCATTCCCTGAGACAGGTGATCCTGGGTCAACCACCAGAGAAGTGAGTCCCTGGTTACCTGGTCTACTTGAATTTGGGGAGACAAGTCTGTATAGTCCCCATTCCACTGATTGAGCATGCACAGCTGTAATGGTCTTAGATGAATTCGAGCAAAAGGAACCACATCCATTGCTGCGACCATTAGTCCTATTACTTCCATGCATTGAGCTATGGAGGGTTGAGGAATAGAGTGAAGAACTCGACAAGCTTTTAGAAGCTTTGTCTTTCTGACGTCTGTGAGAAAGATCTTCATTTCCACAGAATCTATTATTGTTCCCAGAAAAGGAACCCTTGTGGACGGTGACAGTGAACTTTTTTCTATGTTCACTTTCCACCCGTGAGATCTGAGAAAAGCCAACACAATGTCTGTATGAGCCCTCGCTTTGGAAAGAGACGACGCTTGGATTAGGATGTCGTCTAGATAAGGTGCTACAGCGATGCCCCTCGGTCCTAGGACCGCTAGAAGGGACCCTAGCACCTTTGTGAAAATTCTGGGAGCGGTGGCTAAACCGAATGGAAGAGCCACAAACTGGTAATGTTTGTCCAGAAAGGCGAACCTCAGGAACTGATGATGAGATTTGTGGATTGGGATATGCAGATACGCATCCTTCAGATCCACGGTAGTCAAAAATTGACCCTGCTGGATTGTTGGTAAGATTGTCCGAATGGTTTCCATCTTGAAGGATGGAACTCTGAGGAACTTGTTTAATATCTTTAAATCCAGAATTGGCCTGAAAGTTCCCTCTTTTTTGGGAACCACAAACAGGTTTGAGTAAAACCCTAGACCTTGTTCCCCGGAGGGGACTGGGTTTATCACTCCCATCTTTGATAGGTCTCTTACACAATGTAAGAATGCCTGTTTCTTTATCTGGTCTGAAGATAAGCGAGACAGGTGGAACCTTCCCTTTGGAGGAAGTCCCTTGAATTCTAACAGGTATCCCTTGGAAACTATCTCTAGTGCCCAGGGATCCAGAACATCTCTTGCCCAAGCCTGAGCGAAGAGAGATAGTCTGCCCCCTACCAGATCCGGTCCCGGATCGGGGGCTACCCCTTCATGCTGTCTTAGTAGCAGCAGCAGGTTTCTTGGTTTGTTTACCCTTGTTCCAGCCTAGCATGGGCTTCCAAGCGGGTTTGGGCTGGGCCGCGTTACCTTCTTGTCTAGTGGCAGTGGAGTTATTAGCCGGTCCGTTCCTGAAATTGCGAAAGGAACGAAAATTAGACTTGTTCTTAGCCTTAAAAGGCCTATCCTGTGGGAGGGCATGGCCCTTACCCCCAGTGATGTCTGAAATAATTTCCTTCAATTCCGGCCCAAAAAGGGTCTTACCCTTGAAAGGAATATTCAGTAACTTAGTCTTGGACGACACGTCTGCCGACCAGGATTTTAGCCAAAGCGCCCTCCGCGCTACTATAGCAAAACCTGAGTTTTTCGCCGCCAATTTCGTTATTTGAAAGGCGGCATCCAATATAAAGGAATTAGCTAACTTTAATGCGTGAATTCTGTCATGACTTCTTCATAGCAAGTCTCTTTCTGGAGCGACCTTTCTAGTTCTTCTAACCAAAAGGACGCCGCTGAAGTGACAGTAATAACACACGTAGCTGGTTGAAGGATGAACCCTTGCTGAACAAAAATCTTTTTAAGCAATTCTTCCAATTTTTTATCCATAGGATCTTTGAAAGCGCAGCTGTCCTCTATAGGAATAGTTGTGCGCTTCGCTAGTGTTGAAACAGCTCCCTCAACCTTCGGGACCGTTTGCCATACGTCCCTTCTAGTGTCTACTATGGGAAACATTTTCTTAAATATAGGAGGTGGGGCAAAGGGTACACCTGGCTTCTCCCACTCCTTTTCCACTATGTTCGCTACCCTCTTAGGTATTGGAAAAGCGTCGTCATGCACTGGGACCTCTAAAAATGTGTCCAATTTGCACAACTTCTCTGGTACTACCATGGAATCACAGTCATCCAGAGTAGCTAATACCTTCTTAAGCAAAGCGCGGAGATGTTCTAGCTTAAACTTAAATGCCACTAGATCAGGTTCTGCCTGTTGAGAAATTTTTCCTGAGTCTGAAATTTCACCCTCAGACAGCCCTTCCCTCACAGCCAATTCCGATTGATGTGAGGGTAAAATAGATAAGGCATCGTCAGCGTCTGATTGTTCATCCTTTTTATCTGTATTTAAAACTGAACAATCACGCTTTCTCTGAAAAACTGGCAGTTTGGATAAAAGATTTGCTATAGAATTATCCACTACTGCTGATAATTGTTGCATAGAAATAAGCACTGGCGCGCTAGGTGTCGCCTGCGCGGGCAAAGCTGGTGTAGACACAGAAGGAGAGGATGTAGAGCTATCCCCACTACCTTCATTAGATAAATAATCTTGGGCAACATTATGAAAAATAACAGAGCTGTCCTGATTTTGTTTGGACGCTATGGCGCAATTATCACAAACACTCGAAGGGGGAACCACATTTGTCTCTATACACACAGAACATAGGTTATCTGATGGAACAGACATGTTAAACAGATTTAGGCAGGCAAACAATGCAATAAAAACGATTTTAAACAAAAACGTTACTGTCTCTTTAAATAATAAAATGACACATTTATTTCTGAATGTTCAAAAAAACTATGAAGGCAATATCCGATTTTTCTGAAATTTGGACCCCAGTGTCTTAAGGCTTAGAAAGTATTGCACAGCAAATATGGAGACTCTAGCTCTTAAAACAAGCAAACCGGAGGTAATTGTTGGATTTAACCGTTTTTACACACCACAATCCCAGCTACAGCCTTGCTGCAGCTTTTTACCTTCCTTAGGGGTCACCATTCACAGAAAAAAGCCTTTTGGAGTCACTTTCTGAACCACAGGACCCTCTCACATGAATCTGCATGCACTGCCTTGAAATTCAACTGCACAGCTGAAGTGCCAAAATGAGGCTTCCTCCCTCAGCACACTAGAGTGAAGGGGCCTTCCTGACTAGATTTAGGTGTCTAAAACAAGCCAGATCAATAAAAAACGTTCCCAAGTGTATGTGAGCTTATAAAATATTTCAAATGGTATAATATTGTAATAAAAACCAATCGATTTAGCCCCTAACAGTGTCTACCAGCATAAAAAACAAAAAGGGGAAGCCTGTTATCTTTTTTGCTGAGGTGAAAGAAAAATGGCTTACCGTTTCCCCTGAGGGGAAAAATGACTGTCATCTAGCATTAGCCTGTGTTGTTAGAAGGAGACTAGTCATACCTGAAGCAGATAAGTCTGCAAACTGTTACCCCCAACTGAAGTTCTCTTGTTTCAACAGTCCTGCGTGGTAACAGTAATGGATTTTAGTTACTTGTGCTAAAATCATAGCCCTCTTAAACAGAAATCTTCATCACTTTTCTGTTATAGAGTAAATAGTACAAGCCAGCACTATTTTAAAATAACAAACTCTTGATAGAAGAATAAAAAACTACAACTAACACCACAAACTCCTCGCCATCCCCGTGGTAGATGCTACTTGTTCAGAGCGGCAAGGAGAATGACTGGGGGGCGGAGCCAGAGGGGGAGCTATATGGACAGCTCTTGCTGTGTGCTCTCCTTGCCTTTCCCTGTGGGGGATAACATTTCCCACAAGTAATGGATGACGCCGTGGACCGGACACACCAATGTTGGAGAAATAGCACTATCCACCTTAGGGATAGTCCCCCACAGCTCAAGCTGAGAGTCCGGGACAGGGAACAGTTTTTTAAAAGGAAGAAGAATGGAAAAAGGAAGAACCTAATCGCTCCCATTTATTCTTGATAATATTAGCCATCTTAACAGGAACCGGGAATGCCTGAGGCACCACCCTGTCCTCGTATACCCTATCAAGCTTAGGAATCAAAGGTTCCTCCGGAAGCTTCGGTTCCGGAACCTACAGAGTAGCAAGCACCTGCTTCAGCAAAATGAGCAAATTCTCTATCCTAAACCTAAAAAGTCAAGCTCCTCCGCAGCCGGAGGATAAGATGACACGGATTCCGACCCCGAAGGCGCCTCCTCTGGCCGGGCCGCCATGATACACCCTGCGCTTAGCAGAACATGGTAAGGCATGGATCACGTTCGATACCGCCATTTGCAGCAAAATCTGACTGACAACAAATCTCTCCCGTAGGAGTAATAGTTAGACCCTGGGGCGCTGCATGTGCACTCGGAGATGAAAGCAGGGAACGCACCTCACAGGACGGGGAACCCTCAGAGGTGAACGGCTCAGAAGTACTAGATATCCCCTTATTTTTAGATGTCGCAACTTTATCGAGGCATGTGGAACATAGTTGAGCAGGCTGATCTACAAGCACCTCCTCACAATAAACACAGGAATTAGACTTTGTTAAAGAGGGAGAAACCTTTAACGAGTCAGAGCCGGCCGCACAAATACTCCCAGAAGTCAACCTGAAGGTTCCACCATTACCAGAGCCTCATCTTGCACATAACGCAGCAATAACACAAACAACATTATGTATACCCCCCCCCCCTGTTCAATAATCCCCTTGCCAGGAATATTAACCCTTGAGATTCCAAAAGATAAATGTCGCCACACTGTGACCCTGTCTTCTGTGTTATCATTATGTAATAAAAAACGAAATGATCTTACCAGAATCTATGCTGTCGAACAGGAACACGGCCCATCAAGTGTGAGCGATATCTTCATCGCTCCTGACATGGACTTGAGTGCAGAAAGCAAGCAGCGAAATTTGTCAACGCTGATTGCCTATGGAGCTGTTATTATAAGTCGGGATGGTTTCGCAGAAAGACTCTCCCTGCATCTCCAGACACCCAGGCTCTCACTGAGAGGCTGACAAGACTACTTAAAACTCCAGTCCCATTCCAAAAAGTTCTACCCTCCATAAGAGACTACTCCGAATCTTCGGCACTTCTCTGCCATCCTCCTGTGATGAAAGGCAAAGAATGACTGGGGGATGAGGGGAGTGGGGGAGGTATTTAAGCCTTTGGCTGGGGTGTCTTTGCCTCCTCCTGGTGGCCCGGTTCAGTATTCCCAAGAGTAATGAATGAAGCCGTGGACTTTCATCCCCTTTAGATGGAAAATGTGCATATTGGCATCACAAATAAAAGAATTAGCAACCCTCAAGGCCTTAATTCTCTCTTGTATCTCGTCGAGGTGAGTCTCTCTCTCTCGACCATATCAGACAGAGATTCGCACTAATATGTCGCAGCTCCGGAAACCGCCGCTGCCGGCTGAAAAACAAACCCCGTGTGTTGAAACATTTTCCTTAACATGTTTTCTAACTTTTTATCAATGGGCTCTTTGAACAACAAACTTTCCTCAAGAGGAATCGTCGTCCGCTTTGCGAGCGTAGAGATAGCACCATCCACCTTAGGGACAGTCCACCATAGCTCAAGCTGAGATTCCGGGACGGGGAACAGTTTCTTAAAGGAAGAAGAAGGGGAAAAGGAAGAACTTAATCTCTCCCATTCATTCTTAATAATGTTAGCCGTTGCGATCGCTCTGCTGCTGATCGCTTTCTCCCCTTGTTTGTTCCTAGCAACCCTGTTTCTCACCGGCCCCTTCTGCTGACGTCAGAAGGTCTTCTTATTCCGGCGTCTCCTCTCCTCGGTGCCTGTTTGTTCTAATTACCCGGCTTGTGAGTACTTTTTTGAATCTCTTGTCTTATTAGAATTGCTGGCTTGTTTACCTTCAACCCTGCTTAACCCTACCTGCCTGATTCCTGATAACTGGACTTTGCTTGTTTGACAAATTCTACTGGTTAACCCCAAACTGCCTGATTACTCGTTGCTGGAACTTTGCTTGCTAGACTATTCTACTGTTTAACCCCAAACTGCCTGATAACACGTTGCTGGACATTGCTTGTTTGATAATTCTACTGGTTAACCCCAAACTGCCTGATTACACATTGCTGGAACTTTGCTTGCTAGACTATTCTACTGTTTAACCCCAAACTGCCTGATTACACGTTGCTGGACATTGCTTGTTTGATAATTCTGTTGGTTAACCCCTACCTGCCTGATTTCACGTTGCTGGATATTGCTTGCTTGATTACTCTTTTGGTTTACCCTATCTACACAAAGTTTCTTCTCCTGACCCTGCTGTGCCAACTTCCAGTTTATTTCAGTGAGTATATTACTGTAGCTGTCGCAGGGTCAGGTCCTGGAATATACTCACAGTGTTAGGGTGTTTTCAAACTTCATCCTAGCATTTGGGTCTAACTCTGGACTTAACCTATCCTGACATTGCAAACATGCCATATAATGGACCCTGGTGATTTATCCAGAGCTGTGGCTCTACAGGGACAGCTTCTTGGAACCCACTCTGCACACCTGCAATCCCTGGATTCTAAGTTGGATTAAATTACTGCTCTTTTGCACAATCTCTCTCCACCTTCACAAGTCTCTGCAACACCTGTTGTTCCTGAGGCCAGTTCTAACCCTGCATTTAATCCGCCACAACCTGCAGAACAGTTAATTCCCAGAATTCCGCTACCGGATAAATATGACGGCAATCCTGAAGACTGTCGAGGATTTCTTAATCAGTGCCGCCTTCACTTCAGAAATAATCCTCAGATATTTGTTAACTCTTCCTTCAAGATCACCTTTTTAATATCTCTTATGAAGGGTAAAGCCTTGGCTTGGGTTTCTCCACTGTTGGAAAAGGATGATCCTTTGCTCCACGATATTGACACTTTTGTATCCATATTTTCTTCCGTATTTGATAAACCTGGAAGGTCAGCGGCTGCCGAAGCTGGACTTTTAGATTTAAGGCAGGGATCTCTTTCTGTAGCACAATACGCTATAGAATTCCGGACTTTAGCTGCTGAAACTATGTGGAATCATGGGGCCCTGCATGCAGAGTTTCGTAAAGGTCTTTGTGATCGTTTAAAAGACGAACTGGTTTATAGGGATCTTCCTGACTCTCTAGAACTCATCAACTTATGTATAAAGTTAGATGCTCGTTACTCTGAGCGTCTCCATGAACGTGACAGTAACAGAAGATCCTTTATCAAATCTACTTTCCGTCCTATGCCTCGTTCACCAAACCTTCCTACTCCAAATACTTCCATCTCTGAATCAAGTGAACCCATGGAGGTTGGTGCAATTAAGTTATCTGAAGCTTAACGTCTCAGAAGGCGTAATCTTGGACTATGTCTTTACTGTGGTGTTAAGGGGCATATGTTAAAAGATTGTCCAACCCGTCCAGTAAAAGCCAGGGCTTAACTCCAGAAAGAGGGACTGAGTTAAGCCAAAGATCTTTTTCTACCCTCAATCCCAAGCTGTTTGTTCGAGTCACCTTCCGCTTTGGCAACACCAAATTCCAGGCTAAAGCACTCATCGATTCTGGAGCTGCATGAATGTTTATGGATTCGGATTTTGTCAATGCCTTTCTAATTCCTTTGCTTTCCAAGAGCCAAGTAATTAGGGTCACTACTGTCAGTGGTCAACCCTTAGGTTCTGGATTCATTTAACATTCTACGATACCACTTCTCATGTCTGTAGGAGTACTTCATTCGTAAACCATTTGTTTTGACATCATCTCTTCTCCTCAGTTTCCTCTAATTTTGGGTCTTCCTCGACTTAAACTTCATGATCCGTTTTTTTCCTGGTCTAAAGGGGAACTTGTTACTTGGGGATCTTCTTGTTTCAAACAGTGTCTTCAGAATACTCCCAAACCTTCTAGTACAATTGTGGCAGTTTTGGACATTCCTGATTCTTTGCCTGAACAATCTCATTCTTTTTGTGATGTCTTTTCTAAGAAAGATGCTGAAATATTACCTCCACACCGGACCTTTGATTGTCCCATTGACCTACTACCTGGAGCACCTCTTCCTAAGGGTAAAACATACCCACTTTCTCGTCAAGAAAATGTTTCACTTGAAGAATACATCAAGGATAATTTGGCCCGAGGTTTTATTCGCCCTTCTTCCTCTCCAGTAGGAGCAGGTTTTTTCTTTGTTGAAAAAAAAGATGGAGGTCTTTGTCCTTGCATTGACTTTCGTGCTCTTAATCAGATTACAATCAAGAATTGTTATCCTCTTCCTCTTATTCCCAAATTATTTGATCGTCTCCAGGGTGCTTCCATCTTTACCAAATTGGATCTTCGTGGGGCATATAATTTGGTCAGGATTCGTAAAGGGGACGAGTGGAAAACAGCCTTCAACACTAGGTTTGGGCACTATGAATATTTAGTTATGCCTTTTGGGTTATGCAATGCCCCTGCAGTTTTTCAACATTTTGTTAATGAAATATTCAGAGACTATCTTAATCAATTCGTTATTATCTATCTTGATGATATTTTGATTTATTCTCGGACTTTACAGGATCACGTTCATCATGTTAAACTAGTACTCCAGAGATTACGTGAAAATTCTCTCTTTGCCAAGCTTGAAAAGTGCTCTTTTCATCAAGAATCTATTCCTTTCTTGGGCTACATTATTTCACTGTCTGGATTTAAGATGGATTCTGACAAACTGTCGGCTATTATAGATTGGCCTAGACAAACTTCCTTAAAATCTCTTCAGAGATTTCTGGGGTTTGCCAATTACTACCGTAAATTCATAAAAGACTTTGCTAACATCCCGGCACCCCTTACAGCTCTTACTAAGAAGGGTCAGGATTGCAAGCATTGGTCTGATAAAGCCTTACAGGCCTTTGAATCATTGAAGTCTGCATTTACTTCGGCTCCTATTCTTTGCCATCCAGTTCCGAGTCTTCAATTCATCCTTGAAGTGGATGTTTCTCTGATCGCTGCTGGGGCTGTACTATCTCAGCGAAATCCTGTTACTAGCAAGATCTTTCCTGTGGGGTTTTTCTCCAAGAAGTTTAATTCTTCAGAACTTTCCAAGAAAGTAATTTAATGTCTAATGAATGCATAGGTTCAAACGGAGGAGCTTGAAGAGCCCCCAGAACCAAATTCAAACTCCAAGGAGGAGAAATTGACTTAATGACGGGTTTCATACGAGCCAAAGCTTGTACAAAACAATGAATATCAGGAAGATTAGCAATCTTTCTGTGAAAAAGAACAGAAAGAGCAGAGATTTGTTCTTTCAAGGAACTTGCAGACAAACCTTTATCCAAACCATCCTGAAGAAACTGTAAAATTCTCGGAATTCTAAAAGAATGCCAGGAAAAATGATGAGAAAGACACCAAGAAATGTAAGTCTTCCAGACTCGATAATATATCTTCCTAGATACGGATTTACGAGCCTGTAACATAGTATTAATCACAGAGTCAGAGAAACCTCTTTGACTAAGGATCAAGCGTTCAATCTCCATACCTTTAAATTTAAGGATTTGAGATCCTGATGGAAAAAAGGACCTTGCGACAGAAGGTCTGGTCTTAACGGAAGAGTCCACGATTGGCAAGAGGCCATCCGGAAAAGATCCGCATACCAAAACCTGTGAGGCCATGCTGGAGCCAACAGCAGGACAAACGAGCATTCCTTCAGAATCTTGGAGATTACTCTTGGAAGAAGAACTAGAGGCGGAAAGATATAGGCAGGATGATACTTCCAAGGAAGTGACAATGCATCCACTGCTTCCGCTTGAGGATCCCTGGATCTGGACAGATACCTGGGAAGTTTCTTGTTTAGATGAGAGGCCATCAGATCTATTTCTGGAAATCCCCACATTTGAACAATCTGAAGAAATACCCCTGGGTGAAGAGACCATTCGCCCGGATGTAACGTTTGGCGACTGAGATAATCCGCTTCCCAATTGTCTATACCTGGGATATGAACCGCAGAAACTAGACAGGAGCTGGATTCCGCCCAAACCAGTATTAGAGATACTTCTTTCATAGCCAGAGGACTGTGAGTCCCTCCTTGATGATTGATGTATGCCACAGTTGTGACATTGTCTGTCTGAAAACAAATGAACGATTCTCTCTTTAGAAGAGGCCAGGACTGAAGAGCTCTGAAAATTGCACGGAGTTCCAAAATATTGATTGGTAATCTCACCTCCTGAGATTCCCAAACCCCTTGTGCTGTCAGAGACCCCCAAACAGCTCCCCAACCTGTCAGACTTGCATCTGTTGAAATTACAGTCCAGGTCGAAAGAACAAAAGAAGCCCCCTGAATTAAACGATGGTGATCTGTGCACCACGTCAGAGAGTGTCGTACAATCGGTTTTAAATATATTAATTGAGATATCTTTGTGTAATCTCTGCACCACTGGTTCAGCATACAGAGCTGAAGAGGTCGCATGTGAAAACGAGCAAAGGGGATCGCGTCCGATGCAGCAGTCATAAGACCTAGAATTTCCATGCATAAGGCTACCGAAGGGAATGATTGAGACTGAAGGTTTCGACAAGCTGAGATCAATTTTAGACGTCTCTTGTCTGTCAGAGACAGAGTCATGGACGCTGAATCTATCTGGAAACCTAAAAAGGTTACCCTTGTCTGAGGAATCAATGAACTTTTCGGTAAATTGATCCTCCAACCATGATCTTGAAGAAACAACACAAGTTGACTCGTATGAGATTCTGCTAAATGTGAAGACTGAGCAAGTACCAAGATATCGTCCAAATAAGGAAATACCACAATACCCTGTTCTCTGATTACAGACAGAAGGGCACCGAGAACCTTTGTAAAAATTCTTGGAGCTGTTGCTAGGCCAAACGGCAGAGCCACAAACTGGTAATGCTTGTCTAGGAAAGAGAATCTCAGAAACTGAAAGTGATCTGGATGAATCAGAATATGCAGATATGCATCCTGTAAATCTATTGTGGACATATAATGCTCTTGCTGAACAAAAGGCAGGATAGTCCTTATAGTTACCATTTTGAATGTTGGTATCCTTACATAACGATTCAATATTTTTAGATCCAGAACTGGTCTGAAGGAATTCTCCTTCTTTGGTACAATTAAGAGATTTGAATAAAACCCCAGCCCCTGTTCCAGAACTGGAACTGGCATAATTACTCCAGCCAACTCTAGATCTGAAACACATTTCAGAAATGCTTGAGCCTTCGCTGGATTTACTGGGACACGGGAAAGAAAAAATCTCTTTGCAGGAGGCCTTATTTTGAAGCCAATTCTGTACCCTTCTGAAACAATGTTTTGAATCCAAAGATTGTGAATTGAATTGATCCAAATTTCTTTGAAAAATCGTAATCTGCCCCCTACCAGCTGGGCTGGAATGAGGGCCGCACCTTCATGTGGACTTGGGAGCTGGCTTAGGTTTTCTAAAAGGCTTGGATTTATTCCAGACTGGAGATGGTTTCCAAACTGACACCGCTCCTGTGGGTGAAGGATCAGGCTTTTGTTCCTTGTTGTGACGAAAGGAACGAAAACGATTATTAGACCTGAATTTACCTTTAGATTTTTTTATCCTGCGTTAAAAAAAGTTCCTTTCCCTCCAGTAACAGTTGAAATAATAGAATCCAACTGAGAACCAAATAATTTATTACCCTGGAAAGAAAGGGAAAGCAAAGTTGACTTAGAAGCCATATCAGCATTCCAAGTTTTAAGCCATAAAGCTCTTCTAGCTAAAATAGCTAGAGACATATACCCGACATCAACTCTAATGAGATCAAAGATGGCATCACAAATAAAGTTATTAGCATGTTGAAGAAGATTAACAATGCTATGAGAATTATGATCTGATACTTGTTGCGCTAAAGCTTCTAACCAAAAAGTTGAAGCTGCAGCAACATCCGCTAAAGATATAGCAGGTCTAAGAAGATTACCCGAACATAAGTAAGCTTTTCTTAGAAAGGATTCAATCTTCCTATCTAAAGGATCCTTAAAGGAAGTACTATCTGCCGTAGGAATAGTAGTAAGTTTAGCAAGAGTAGAGACAGCCCCATCAACCTTAGGGATTTTGTCCAATATATTTGCTTAAAACGTTTAGAAGAAGTAAAATAATTACTCAAATTATTCCATTCCCTGGAGATTACTTCAGAAATAGCATCAGGGACAGGAAAAACCTCTGGAATAACTACAGGAGTTTTAAAAACCTTATTTAAACGTTTAGATTTAGTATCAAGAGGACCAGAATCCTCTATTTCTAATGCAATTAAGAACTCTTTAAGTAAAGAACGAATAAATTCCATTTTGAATAAATATGAAGATTTATCAGCATCAACCTCTGAAACAGAATCCTCTGAACCAGAGGAACCACTATCAGAATCAGAATGATGATGTTCATATAAAAATTCATCTGAAAAATGAGAAGTTTTAAAAGACCTTTTACGTTTACTAGAAGGGGGAATAACAGACATAGCCTTCTTAATGGATTTAGAAACAAAATCTCTTATGTTAACAGGAACACTCTGAGTATTAGATGTTGACGGAACCGCAACAGGTAATGTAACATTAATAAAGGAAATATTATCTGCATTAACAAGTTTGTCATGACATTCATTACAAACAACAGCTGGAGGAACAGATACCACAAGTTTACAACAGATACACTTAACTTTGGTAGATCCAGCACCAGGCAGCGTTTTTCCAGAAGTATCTTCTGACTCAGTGTCAATCTGGGACATCTTGCAATATGACACCACATCCGGAACGCCGACACTTTTGGCGCAAAAAACGTCAAAAAAATGACGCAACTTCCGGCGACACGTATGACGCCGGAAACAGAAAAAAAATTTTGCGCCAAAAAAGTCCGCGCCAAGAATGATGCAAAAAAATGATTTATTCATATGCATTATCCCAAATATTAAACTGACTGTCTGAAATAAGGAACGTTGAACATCCTGAGTCAAGGCAAATAAATGTTTGAATACATATATTTAGAACTTTATATAAAAGTGCCCAACCATAGCTTAGAGTGTCACAGAAAATAAGACTTACTTACCCCAGGACACTCATCTACATGTAGTAGAAAGCCAAACCAGTACTGAAACGAGAATCAGTAGAGGTAATGGTATATATAAGAGTAAATCGTCGATCTGAAAAGGGAGGTTAGAGATGAATCTCTACGACCGATAACAGAGAACCTATGAAATAGACCCCGTAGAAGGAGATCATTGAATTCAAATAGGCAATACTCTCCTCACATCCCTCTGACATTCACTGCACGCTGAGAGGAAAACCGGGCTCCAACCTGCTGCGGAGCGCATATCAACGTAGAATCTAGCACAAACTTACTTCACCACCTCCATAGGAGGCAAAGTTTGTAAAACTGATTTGTGGGTGTGGTGAGGGGTGTATTTATAGGCATTTTGAGGTTTGGGAAACTTTGCCCCTCCTGGTAGGAATGTATATCCCATACGTCACTAGCTCATGGACTCTTGCTAATTACATGAAAGAAATCTTCTGTATCTTCATACTGCCAAACGTCTCAACTCACGTCAAGCCAGATGGGCTCTGTTCTTTTCCAGATTTAATTTTGTCCTCTCTTATATTCCTGGTTCTAAGAACACTAAAGCGGACGCTTTATCCAGACAATTTCTGGCCTCTGATTCTACATTATTGGATTCTGAACCCATTCTCCGTCCTGCTAAAGTTCTAGATCAGTTATCTACTTTTCCTTTCCAAGCATTACAGTCTGCTCAAGCCTCTGTTCCTTCATCCTATAACATACCTCATGGGATCTTGTTTGTACCTACAGAATTCCGCCTCAAACTTCTTCGTTGGGCTCATGATAATATTTTGTCTGGACATCCAGGAGTACGTAATACTTTGTGGAGACTCAAACAACATGTCTGGTGGCCTTCCATGGTCAAAGATGTTAAGGATTATGTTGCAGCTTGTCATTCCTGTACCTCTAATAAACGGTCTTCTTCTTTACCTCTTGGACTCATACAACCTCTGCCTGTTCCATATTATCCCTGGTCTCATGTTTCCATGGACTTTATTACAGATCTTCCTAATTCTGCCGGAAACAAGACCATATGGGTTGTGGTAGACAGATTTTCCAAAGCAGCTCATTTTGTTCTATTACCTGGATTACCATCTGCCCAGAAACTCGCTGAACTGTTTATACTCCATATCACCAGATTACATGGTTTTCCTTTGGACATTGTTTCTGATCGAGGAGTTCAATTTGTCTCAAGATTCTGGAAATCTCTGTGTAAACAGTTTGGAGTTACCATATCCCTTTCTACTGCCCATCATCCTCAATCCAATGGTCAAACTGAGCGGGTAAATCAATCTCTTGAATCCTATCTCAGGCACTATGTTAATCATCAGCACTCCAATTGGTCTCAACTTCTTCCTTTAGCAGAACTTGCTTACAATTCCCGTTACAATTCTTCTTTACAGACTTCTCCTTTCAAGGCAGCCTATGGATTTGTACCTAGAACTTTTCCTATGTCTTCTGGGGATTCTGGAGTTCCTGGAGCAGATCGAACTGTGAAGAATCTCTGTAAACACTGGAAGAAGATTCAAGGAAATTCTTCTCCTCTCTTCTCAAAAGTATAAACGATTTGCTGATCGCAAACGCCGTAAGACACCCTCATTTCGCACTGGAGACAAGGTTTGGATTTCCACCAGATTCATTCGGCTCAAACAACCTTGTGCTAAATTGGGTCCTAAATACATTGGACCATTTAGGATTGTTTCCAAGGTATGTTCTACTGCCTACAGGGTGGCTTTACTGGACACCTTGAGGATTCATCCTGTATTTCACGTATCTCTTCTTAAACCAGCCGTCTCTAACCGGTTTTCCACCAAATGTAAAGTTCCCTCTCCGTTTCTTGAGGATGGTACTTCAGAATTTGAGATCAGTCAAATTCTTGATTCCAGATTACGGGGTAACCGTTTATATTATTTGGTCCATTGGAAGGGATATCCCATCACTGAACGTTCCTGGGAACCTGCTTCTCATGTCCGCGCTTCTGCTTTGATCAAACAGTTCCACGGCCGGAATCCTTCAAAACCTGTTTGTGCTCCCCGGAGGGGTCCTTGAGGAGGGGGGCACTGTCGTGATCGCTCTGCTGCTGATCGCTTTCTCCCCTTGTTTGTGTCGGTGCGGTAGCGCTTCCTTGGTTGCCTAGCAACCCTGTTTCTCACCGGCCCCTTCTGCTGACGTCAGAAGGTCTTCTTATTCCGGCGTCTCCTCTCCTTGGTGCCTGTTTGTTCTAATTACCCGGCTTGTGAGTACTTTTTTGAATCTCTTGTCTTATTAGAATTGCTGGCTTGTTTACCTTCAACCCTGCTTAACCCTACCTGCCTGATTCCTGATAACTGGACTTTGCTTGTTTAACAAATTCTACTGGTTAACCCCAATCTACCTGATTACTCGTTGCTGGAACTTTGCTTGCTAGACTATTCTACTGTTTAACCCCAAACTGCCTGATAACACGTTGCTGGAACTTTGCTTGCTAGACTATTCTACTGTTTAACCCCAAACTGCCTGATAACACGTTGCTGGACATTGCTTGTTTGATAATTCTACTGGTTAACCCCAAACTGCCTGATTACAAGTTGCTGGACATTGCTTGTTTGATAATTCTACTGGTTAACCCCTACCTGCCTGATTTCACATTGCTGGATATTGCTTGCTTGATTACTCTTTCGGTTTACCCTATCTACATGAAGTTTCTTCTCCTGACCCTGTTTTGCCAACTTCCAGTTTATTTCAGTGAGTATATTACTGTAGCTGTCGCAGGGTCAGGTCCTGGAATATACTCACAGTGCTAGGGTGTTATCAAACTTCATCCTAGCATTTGGGTCTAACTCTGGACTTAACCTATCCTGACATTAGCCATCTTAACAGGAACCGGGAAGGTCTGAGGTACCACACTGTCCTCATACACTTTATCAAGCTTAGGAATCGAGGGTTCCTTCGGTAGTTTCGGTTCCGGAACCTCGAGAGTAGCAAGCACCTGCCTCAGCAGAAAGCTCAAATTCTCCATCCTAAACCTAAAGTCAGGGTCCTCTGCAGACAGAGCTTTAGATGACATGGATTCCGACCCAGAAGCAACGTCCTCCCGAAGAGTCTGAGTCGTCTTCGGATAACCTTTCTGAGATATCCATAGGAGTATATGAACCCTGGGCCAGATCCCCATATTTTACCTTACGCTTGCGCTTAGCAGAACGTGGTAAGGCACTAATCACCTTAGAGACCGGCGTTTGCAGCTGATCTGCAAAATCTGACAGTCAACAGAAGGAGAAATAGACATGCCCTGGGGCGCTCCATGTGTACTCTGAGATGAATGTAGGGGACGCACCTCACGGGACGGGAAGCCCTCAGAGGTGGATGGCTCAGTAGTACTAGTAATTATCTTCTTTCAAGAAGTCGTGACCTTATCAAGGCATGGGGAACATAGATGAGCAGGCGGATCTACCAGAACCTCTTCATAATAAACACAAGTACTAGACTTAGTTAAAGAGGGGGTACCCTCTAACGCGTCAGAGTCCTCTATAGCTTGAGGCTTTATTACGGACTAGATATACAATATAAACAAAGACACCTTTATAAACTCCAATGGCCGGGGCACTCAAAACCTCCTAGGACCCGGACCACAGAAACAACCAGACCATATTCTGCTTATGATGTTGACAGAACATTGTTAAAGGGACAGTAAAGTCATAATTAGACATTTATGATTTAGACAGAGCTTACAATTTTAAACTACTTTCCAATTTACTTTTATTATTTAATTTGCTTCCTTCTCTAGTTATCCTTTGCTGAAAGGTTTATTTAGGTAAGCTCATGGGCAGCAAAGAACCTAGGTTCTAGCTGCTGATTGGAGGCTGCATATATATATATATATATATATATATCTCAATTGTCATTGGCTCACCCATGTGTTCAGTTAGTTTGTCCTTCGACAAATACCAAGAGAATGAAGCAAATTTGGTAATAGAAGTAAACTGGAAAGTTGTTTAAAAAGAAAAATTATGCTTTCCTGATAAATGTATTTATTTCTTGACACAGTGAGTCCAAAGAATCATCAATTACTGTTGGGAATATCACTCCTGGCCAGCAGGAGGCAGCAAAGAGCACCACAGCAAAGCTGATAAATATCACTTCCTACCCACAATCCCCCAGTCATTCGACCAAAGGAAAGGAGAGAAAGGAAGCAACACAAGGTGCAGAGGTGCCTGAGGTTTATACGACAAAAAAGCTGTCCAAAATATACAGGGTGGGCCATGGACTCACCGTGTCAAGAAAGAAATTTAGCAGGTAAGCATAATTTTTTTTTCTTTTTAATGACACGGTGAGTCCACAAAATCAATACCCAAGCTAGAGGTCACAGATGATACGGGAGGGCAAGACATGTAACCTAAACCAAAGGCATCACTGCTTGAAGAACCTTTTTCCTAAAAGAAACCTCAGCCAAGGCAAAAGAAAACACATCTTGAAGGGCCTGAAAAGTTTACAACCATCCCCCGAAGATGGATTTGAACCCTGGACCCTCTTTTTGCAAGCCCAGCTAGCTAGTTTAGAAAAATAGTGTAAAAAAGACCACGTTGCAGCCTTACAGATCTGTTCTACAGAGGCCTCACTCTTGAATGCCCAGGAAAAAGACACAGCCCTGGTGGAATGAGCTGTAATACTCTCAGGAGGCTGCTGTCCAGCAGTCTCATAAGACAAACGAAAAAACTTCTCAACTCGAGAGAGAGAGAAGTGGCAGAAGCTTTCTGACCCTAACGTTTACCAGAAAAAACAACAAACAATGCAGAAAACTGACGAAAGATCCTCGTAGCCTGCAGATAAAAGAAATTTAAGAACCTGCACAACATTTACGTTGTGTAACAAACTTTCTTTATGAGAAGAAGGATAAGGACAGAGAGAAGGAACAACAAATTCCTAATTAGAAATCCTGTCCCTTTGGAAGAAAACCAAACTTGGTACGGAAAACTGCCATATCTGCATGAAATAGGAGATAAGAGGAATCCCACTGCAACGATGAGAGCTCGGAAACCGTCCAAGCAGAGGAAATAGCAATAAAAAACAAAAATTTCCAAGATAATTACTTAATATCTATGGAATGCATAGGCTCAAACGGAGCCCATTGAAAAACTTTAAGAACCAAATTAAGGCTCCAAGGTGGAACAACTGAACTAAACACAGACCTGATTCTGACCAGAGTCTGACAAAAGAATTGGACATCCGGCACATCCGCCAGATGCTCTGCAACAAATAGATAAAGAAAAAAACGGACCTTTAAGAGTACACACAGATAACCTCTTAATGCCTTTCTGAAGAAAAAAAACATTAATTTATGTAAGAACTTACCTGATAAATTCATTTCTTTCATATTGGCAAGAGTCCATGAGCTAGTGACGTATAGGATATACAATCCTACCAGGAGGGGCAAAGTTTCCCAAACCGCAAAATGCCTATAAAAACACCCCTCACCACACCCACAATTCAGTTTAACTAATAGCCAAGTAGTGGGGTGAAAAAGGAAGGAATAAAAAGCATCAACAAAGGAATTAGGAAATAATTGTGCTTTATACAAAGAAATCATAACCACCATAAAAAGGGTGGGTCTCATGGACTCTTGCCAATATGAAAGAAATGAATTTATCAGGTAAGTTCTTACATAAATTATGTTTTCTTTCATGTAATTGGCAAGAGTCCATGAGCTAGTGACGTATGGGATAGAAATACCCAAGATGTGGAACTCCACACAAGAGTCACTAGAGAGGGAGGGATAAAATAATAACAGACATTTTCCGCTGTGAAAATTAAATCCACAACAAAAAAATAAATTTTTCTCATAAATTAAAGATATAAAACTTAAAACATAAGCAGAGGAATCAAACTGAAACAGCTGCCTTAAGAACTTTTCTACCAAAAACTGCTTCCGAAGAAGCAAATACATCAAAACGGTAGAATTTAGTAAATGTATGCAAAAAAGACCAAGTTGCTGCTTTGCAAATCTGATCAACTGAAGCTTCATTCTTAAAAGCCCACAATGTGAAGACTGATCTAGTAGAATAAGCTGAGTAGAATGAGCTAATTATCTGAGGAAGGCCCTGACCCGACTCCAAATAAGCCTGATGAATCAAAATCTTTAACCAAGATGCCAAGGAAATGGCGGAAGCCTTCTGACCATTCCTAGAACCAGAAAAGATAACAAATAGACTAGAAGTCTTCCTGAAATCTTCAGTAGCTTCAATATAATTTTTCAAAACTCTTACCACATCCAAAGAATGCAAGGATTTCTCCAACGAATTCTTAGGATTACGACACAAAGAAGAGACAACAATTTCTCTATTAAATGTTAGAATTCACAACCTTAGGTAAGAATTTAAATGAAGTCCACAAAACTGCCTTATCCTGATGGAAAACCAGAAAAGGAGATTCACAAGAAAGGGAAGATAATTCAGAAACTCTTCTAGCAGAAGAGATTGCCAAAAGGAACAACACTTTCCAAGAAAGTAGTTTAATGTCCAAAGAATGCATAGGCTCAAAAGGAGGACCCTGTAAGGCCTTTAAAACCAAATTTAGACTCCAAGGAGGAGAGATTGATTTAATGACAGGCTTGATACGGACCAAAACCTGTACAAAACAGTGAATATCAGGAAGCTTAGCAATCTTTCTGTGAAATAAAACAGAAAGAGCAGAGATTTGTCCATTCAAGGAACTTGCAGACAAACCTTTATCCAAACCATCCTGAAGAAACTGTAAAATTAAAGGAATTCTAAAAGAATGCCAGGAGAATTTATGAGAAGAACACCATGAAATAAGTCTTTCAAACTCGATAATAAATCTTCCTAGAAACAGATTTACGTGCCTGTAACATAGTATTAATCACTGAGTCAGAGAAACCTCTATGATTAAGCACTAGACGTTCAATTTCCATGCCTTCAAATTTAATGATTTGAGATCCTGATGGAAAAACGGACCTTGTGACAGAAGGTCTAGTCTTAATGGAAGTGGCCAAGGTTGGCAGCTGGACATCCGAACAAGATCCGCATACCAAAACCTGTGAGGTCATGCTGGAGCTACCAGCAACACAAATGATTGTTCCATGATGATTTTGGAAATCATTTTTGGAAGAAGAACTAGAGGCGGGAAGATATAAGCAGGTTAGTAACACCAAGGAACTGCTTACACATCCACTGCCTCCGCCTGAGGATCCCTGGACCTGGACAGGTACCTGGGAAGTTTCTTGTTTAGATGGGAAGCCATCAGATCTATTTCTGGAAGACCCCACATCTGAACAATGTGAGAAAACACATCTGGATGGAGTGACCACTTCCCTGGATGTAAAGTCTGATGGCTAAGATAATCCGCTTCCCAATTGTCTATACCTGGGATATGAACCGCAGAAATTAGACAGGAGCTGGATCCCGCCCAAGCAAGTATCCAAGATACTTCTTTCATGGCTTGAGTACTGCAAGTCCCACCCTGATGATTGACATATGCCACAGTTGTGATATTGTCTGTCTGAAAACAAATGAACGGTTCTCTCTTCAACAAAGGCCACACCTAAAGAGCCCTAAAGATAGCACGGAGTTCTAAAATATTGCTTGGCAACCTCGCCTCTTGAGGTTTCCAAACCCCTTGTGCTGTCAGAGATCCCCTGACAGCTCCCCAACCTGAAAGACTTGCATCTGTTGTGATAACAGTCCAGGCTGGACGAACAAAAGAGGCCCCTTGAACTATACGATGGTGATCTAACCACCAAGTCAGAGAGAGTCGAACATTGGGATTTAAGGATATTAATTGTGAAATCTTTGTATAATCCCTGCACCATTGGTTCAGCATACAAAGCTGGAGAGGTCCCATATGAAAACGAGCAAAGGGGATCGCGTCTGATGCTGCAGTCATGAGACCTAAAACTTGCATGCACATAGCCACTGAAGGGAATGACTGAGACTGAAGGTTCCGACAAGCTGAAACCAATTTTAAACGGCTCTTGTCTGTTAGAGACAGAGTCATGGACACTGAATCTACCTGGAAACCTAAAAAGGTGACCCTTGTCTGAGGAATAAAATAACTTTTTGGTAAATTGATCCTCCAACCATGTCTTTGAAGAAACAACACTAGTTGATTCGTTTAAGATTCTGCAGAATGTAAAGACTGAGCTAGTACCAAGATATCAACCAAATAAAGAAATACCACAATACCCCGTTCTCTGATTACAGAGAGTAGGTCACCGAGAACCTTCGGAAAGATTCGTGGAGCTGTCATTAGGCCAACTGGAAGAGCGACAAATTGGTAATGCTTGTCTAGAAAAGAGAATCTCAGAAACGGATAAAGGTCTGGATGAATCAGAATATGAAAATAAGCATCCTGTAAGTCTATTGTGGACATATAATGCCCTTGCTGAACAAAAGGCAGAATAGTCCTTATAGTCACCATTTTGAAAATTGGCACTCTTACATAACGATTCAAAATTTTCAGATCCAGAACTGGCCTGAAAGAATTTTCTTTCTTTGAAACAATGAATAGATTTGAATAAAACCCCAGACCCTGTTCCTGAAACGGAACTGGTATGATTACCCCTGAAAGCTCCAGGTCTGAAACACACTTCAGAAAAGCTTGAGCCTTTACTGGTTTTACTGAGATGCATGAGAGAAAAAACCTTCTCACAGGAGGTCTTACTCTGAATCCTATTTGGTACCCTTGAGAGACAATACTCTGAATCCAATGATTTTGGACAGAATCTGCCCAAATGTTTTGGAAGAATCTTAATCTGCCCCCTACCAGCTGAGCTGGAATGAGGGCCGCACCTTCATGCAGACTTGGGGGCTGGCTTTGGTTTCTTTAAATGATTTGGATTTACTCCAACTTAAAGATGGTTTCCAATTGGAACCAGATTCTTTGGGGGAAGGATTAGGTTTCTGTTCCTTATTTTGTCGAAAGGAACAAAAGCGGTTAGAAGCTTTAGATTTACCCTTAGGTCTTTTATCCTGAGGCAAAAAAACTCCCTTCCCCCCAGTGACAGTTAAAATAATCGAATCCAACTGAGAACCAAATAACTTATTACCTTGGAAAGAAAGAGATAGTAATCTAGACCTAGATACCATGTCAGCATTCCAATATTTAAGCCACACAGCTCTTCTAGCTAAAATAGCTAAAGACATAGCTAAAGACATTAACATCAATTTTGATGATATCAAAAATGGCATCACAAATAAAATGATTAGCATGTTGAAGCAAGCGAACAATGCTAGACAAATCAGGATCCGTTTCCTGTTGCGCTAAACTTTCCAACCAAAAAGTTGATGCAGCTGCAACATCAGCCATAGAAATGGCAGGCCTGAGGAGATGACCAGAATATAAATAAGCTTTCCTTAGATAAGATTCAAGTTTCCTATCTAAAGGGTCTTTAAAAGAAGTACTATCTTCCATAGGAATAGTATTACGTTTAGCAAGAAGAGAAATAGCCCCCTCAACTTTGGGGATCTTTTCCCAAAACTCCAATCTAACTGCTGGCAAAGGATACAATGTTTTAAACCTTGAAGAAGGAATAAAATAAGTACCATGCCTATTCCATTCCTTATAAAGCATATCAGAAATAGCATCAGGAACTGGAGAAAACTCTGGAGTAACCACAGGAGGTTTATAAACAGAATTTAAATGTTTACTAGTTTTAATATCAAGAGGACTAGTTTCCTCAATATCTAAAGTAATCAACACTTCTTTTAACAAGGAACGAATATACTCCATTTTAAATAAATAAGTAGATTTGTCAGTGTCAATACCTGAGGAAGGATCTTCTGAATTAGATAGATCCTCGTCAGATGAGGATAATTCAGTATGTTGTCGGTCATTAGACATTTCATCAACTTTATGAGAAGTTTTAAAAGACCTTTTACGTTTATTAGAAGGCGGGATGGCAGACAAAGCCTTCTGAATTGCATCAGCAATAAAATCTTTTATATTCACAGGTATATCTTGTACATTAGATGTTGAAGGAACAACAGGCATAGTACTATTACTGATGGACACATTCTCTGCATGTACAAGCTTATCATGACAACTATTACATACCACAGCTGGAGATATCTCCACAAATTTACAAAAAAATGCACTTAGCTTTGGTAGAACTGTTATCAGGCAGCAGGGTTCCAACAGTGGTTTCTGAGACATCTTGCAAATGTAAGAGAAAGAACATCATATACAGCAAAATGATAAATTTCCTTATATGGCAGTTTCGGGAATGGGAAAAAAAATGCAAACAGCATAGCCCTCTAACATAGAAAAAGGAAAGAGGCACATAGGAATGGGGTTTTAAACAATGAAATTATTTGGCGCCAAGTATGACGCACAACGTAACTGAACATTTTTTGGCGCTAACATCATCCGGAAATGACACACTCGCGTCATTGACGATGCAACCTTGTGCAAGGAACTCTGAGTCAACTAAGACGCCGGAAACTACGAATTTGCGTCATCGAACGTAACTTCACGCCAAAAAATTATTGCGCCAAGAATGACGCAATAAACTTCAGCATTTTGCGCCCTTGCGGGCTAATTTTGCCTGCAAAATTTAAAGAGAAAACAGTCAATAGAAAAAAAGACTATACCCCAGGTAAGAAAATATATTTTCCTAAATATGCATTTCCCAAATATGAAACTGACAGTCTGCAAAAGGAAATATACATAAACCTGACTCATGGCAAATATAAGTACAATACATATATTTAGAACTTTATATTAATACATAAAGTGCCAAACCATAGCTGAGAGTGTCTTCAAGGGACATGAAACCCCATTTTTTTTTTCTTTCAGAAAGAGCATGCAATTTTAAACAACTTTCTAATTTACTTCTATTATCTAATTTGCTTCATTCTCTTGATATTCTTTGCTGTAAAGCATATCTAGATAGGCGCAGGGGCTGTTGATTGGTAGATGCACATAGATGCCTCATGTGATTGGCTCACCCATGTGAATTGCTATTTCTTCCACAAAGGATATCTAAAGAATGAAGCAAATTAGATAATAGAAGTAATTTGGAAAATTATTTAAAATTGTATTTTCTACCTGAATCATGAAATAAAAATTTTGGGTTTTGTGTCCCTTTAAGTAATGAAAACATACTTACCAAAAGACACCAATCCACATATAGCAGATAGCCAAACCAGTACTGAAACAGTTATCAGTAGAGGTAATGGAATATGAGAGTATATCGTCGATCTGAATAAGGGAGGTAGGAGATGAATCTCTACGAACGATAATATAGAACCTATGAAATAGATCTCCAGTGAGGAAAACCATTGCATTCAATAGGTGATACTCCCTTTACAGCCCTCTGACATTTGCTGTACTCTGAGAGGAATCGGGCTTCAAAATGCTGAGAAGCGCATATCAACGTAGAATCTAAGCACAAACTTCCTTCACCACCTCCATAGGAGGCAAAGTTTGTAAAAACTGAATTGTGGGTGTGGTGAGGGGTGTATTTATAGGCATTCGGAGGTTTGGGAAACTTTGCCCCTCCTGGTAGGATTGTATATCCCATACGTCACTAGCTCATGGACTCTTGCCAATTACATGAAAGAAAACAAAATCCTTGTAATCCTAACCTTACTCCAAGAATCTCCCTTAGAAGCACACCAAGATATATATGCCATATCTTATGGTAAATCTTTCTAGAGACAGGTTTACGAACCTGCATCATGGTCTCAATGACCGACTCCATGCTTAACTAAAATCAAGCAATCAATCTCAAAGCAGTAAGCTTCAGAGAAACAAGGTTTGGATGGAAGAAGGGACCCTAAAGAAGGTCCCTCCTCAATCGAAGATTCCACGGAGGTACAGATGACCTACTAGATCCGCATACCAGATCCTGCAAGATCACGCAGGACCTAAAAGAATCGCAGATGCTCTCTCCTGCTTCATCCAAGCATTGACTCATGGAAGGAGAGCAAACCGTGGAAAAAGATAAGCCAACCTGAAGTTTTAAGGAACTGCCAGGGCATCCATCAGACCAGCTTGAGGTTCCCTCGACCTTGAGCCGTATCTTGGGAGTTTGGCGTTCTGACGAGACGCCATGAGATCCAATTCTAGAACCCCCATTTGGTAGTTAACCTAAAAAACACTTTCGAATGGAGATCCCACTCACAGGAATGAAAAATCTGTCTGCTCGGAAAAACCGCTTCCAATCGTCCACTCCTGGACAGCAGATGGCCGATAGATCATAATTGAGAGCCCTCAGAGCAGTGTAAATCACTCAACTAATAAAGGGGAGAACCGATCCATAATCCCTGTGCCTAAAAACAACAAAAGTCCAACTGTTTTCCAGCTTAGCCGGATGGTTTCACCCAGAATGTCTCTAAAAGCATGCGTCCTGAGACAGATACTGCAAAAGAATTGAAATCCATATAACAGACCAATTCCTCCATATAAAACCATCGAAAGATGAATAAAACTGTAGCCAGAGCCAAACTCCTAACCTGCTGGTTGCAAGAATGGAAAGCTATTTACCGGACCTCAAGAGCTCGCAGTTAGCCGGTCAATAAACTGCCGAGAAAGGAAAAAGATAGATCTTGACATAAAACTTCTACTAAAAATCTTCTCCTAAGCAGATAAACCATAAGGACTCCCCAAATCACCCTTGTGGAAGAAACAAGGGAGACTCTTAGCCATGAGAATCCCTCACCAGACCAGACGCCTTCCACAAAGAATCCGAAAATTTTAAAACGGTTTCCAAATTCTTTAGGATTGACGACTACAGGCGTATCGAAGTTGCTCAAAATAGCCAAAACCTCCTTTATGATAAAGTAATTTTTATTATTATTTTGTAGCAAATGCATAATAACAGAAAAAAAATATAAAACAAGAAATTAACAGAACAAGGAAACAGAAGTCCTGGTTTTCCAAAATTACATAGTGAATAAAGTAGTTCAAATTACGTATCATTGAGTCGTTCAGTCGTTATATCATAACCTATAAGGCCACTCTTACAAAGAAAAAAGGCTTAATGGCACCCAACATTTGTGAAACAATAGTCAATACAGTAAAGAATTTTCTTTTGTAGCTGAAATTAAAGTAACTTTGTATACAGTTGTGTTGCTTTAAGGCTCAAATTGGTTACATACTACCAGGATAAGAAATGATAAATTAAAGAAATAGTGAGGGGGGAAAAGAGTTAGGTAGAGCAAAGAGAGAGAGAGAGGTAAGGTGTAGATGAAGGGGTATCTCCTGACCATTCTACTCCACTTTATTCGGAAATTTGTTATATGTGGAATTAGTATGTCTCCTATTGATCTAAATTTTATCTGTCGTGTTTGGGGATTTTAATAGTCAAATATTAGGACCATCCAAGTGGGGGGCTCTATTGGACTAGTCTAGTGTGTTAGGACACATTGTGTAATATCCAGTAGTACCATACTTTCTGGAAGGTTTCTTGAGTATCTAGAAGAAATGCTGCCTGCTCTGACATGTTATAATAAAATTTAATTTTCAGTTTGATTTCTTCCCAGGACGGGGCGCTCTCCCTCCAATGGCGGGCTATACATATCCTCGTGGCTGTACACGATATCCTAATAAATAAATTAATGTATTTATTGAATTCTGTAAGTCTGACGTGGAGTAAAGCTTGTTCCATGGTAAGCTTAATAGGGCTGTCTATGATAGAGCTTAAGAACCGCGATAGCTGGTTCCACACCCTGCGTGTATGTGAGCAGTCCCACCACATATGTTTATAGTCCCCTACCTCCCCACAGCCTCTATAACAGAGTCTAGATCTATCTTTGGTGGAGTGTGAGGTTATCAGCGGTGTTAGATACCAACGAAAGTTGGTCTTAATGCAGTTTTCCCACATGTCTGCACTTAAGAGTCCCTTCCCTGCACTAGATAGAGTTACATGCCACTCTCGAGTCTCCACCTCCCTATTAATATCCCTTTCCCATTTAGTTTGTAGGGTGGATTTAACATTGTCTGATGCTAGCTGGATTGCTTGGTATAGCCTAGAGATGGTGTTCTTGGGCCTGGATGAGGTACTGCATATGTTCTCTAGTATAGAGGATACATTTTTAGATATGGATGGCAAGATAGGGTGAATGATTTCCCATTTTTGGATAATGGGGATCAGTTCATGCCTAACCAAGCTTGTAAGTGTGGCTTTAGCGGAGTGCGTGGGAAGCAGAGTTAGAGAGGTGGTCAGTCTAGACCATTGTTTAATCATAAAGTCTATTACCGGATAAATGTGTTGCTTCCTATTAAGGCACCGTTTAGGGTCCCAAAGAATCATGTCTCGTGGGATGATTCCTGCAATATCTGTTTCTAGTTGGGTCCAAATAATGTCTTTGTCTGGGTCATTGAGAAGTGCGGTCTGTGCTAGTCTGGCTGCCTGGTAATAGGCCCCCCCCCCCCAATTGTCTGTTTCTAGAGAGGACTGCCGATGGGATTCTGGCCTTTTTGTTTCCCCTTATAAAACTAATTAACTGCTTTTGTAGGTCGTCCAGGTCTGGACCTGGTATTCTAATTGGCAGGGTGCGGAATAGATATAAGATCCTTGGTAATATCATCATTTTGACTGCCGACAGTCTACCAAACCATGTAAATCTTAATTTACTCCATTTATTTAGATCTTGTTTAATAGATGCTAAAACCTCCTTTAACCGTACATGGAGGTGTAAAAGCTTAAATCTGAAGGTTACTACTTCAGCAACAAATGAAGGAATTATACTGACCAAATCTGAGATTTCACTCTCAGATCCTACAGGCGGATCCTCCTCATCAGTCCACGAGGAAGGTGACCAGTAGTAGACGATACAGAAACCTTACTAGCAATCTTTAAATGTTCCTTCAGCGATTTTCCCTAAGAATAGGAAAAACAGATAATGCCAAAAGTACCCTTAAACAGATACCTGAAAAGCAAAATCTGCACGCAAATAACTCCTCCAGGAGACAACGAGGAACCGCAGGGCACTGCAGGTGACACCATAGAGGCTTGGGACAAAAAAGCAGAAACGGTCAATGGTCGGACAGAATCATCCTGGGAGACAAGCTCAGCAGTAACGCGCTCTCTCTATCTCAAGAGATCCAGCGAGACACAAAAACATATTGCAATAGTGCCTTTTGCAAATAAAAACTGAGATTAAATGCAACTGTCACTTTAAGTAGCACATATGAATAGTGTATAATAAATATGAAAAAAATAGTATAGTATCAGGGAGAGGGAGCTATTAAATAATAAATGATGCACCCATATCTCTTAAATCTTTTGCAAATAAAAACTGAAATTAAAAGCAACTGTCAATTTAAATAGTTCAGATGAAAATTGTATACTAAATATGAGAAAAATTAGTATAGTATCAGGGAGAGGGAGCTATTAAATAATAAATTATGCCCCCATATCTCTTAAATCTTTTGCAAATAAAAACTGAAAATAAATGCAACTGTCACTTTAAGTAGCACAGATGAATATTAAATAGAATAGCATAATAATAAATAATGCTCCCATAATATCAGTATAAAAATGTTTCCAAACATAATACTCAAACACAGGACAGATAATATTGTATATTAAATAAGAAAATATATAATAGAAACAGAGGATATTAAATAATTCATGCTCCCAATCGTTTAATTAAAAACATTCCCCATAAACTTTTATAAAAACGACTCCACACAGAACCGTTATATCTCACAGAATAAGACTGAGAATTGGCAAAACAACTCCGTTCTCAACCGGAGTATACTGAATTACAGGATCGCAAGACCCGGAGAGGAATTAACATGGCGCCGCCTCCGCATCTCCCTCACAGTGAAGAAGGCGGGACACTTCAGCAGCATGGTAATGAAGCTCAAACAATTTCCTAGCAACGTGCTTCATTAAACCAGCTGAAGAAACTAACAATGTCTCATAACGAAGAGACAATGAAAAACGCATACATTTCCCCCAACATTGAGCACAATTTAAGCATGCACACTACACTGCAGCAAGCTATCCTCCAAAACCACCGTAATAGCGTCCTTTCTAAAAGATAGAAGCGCACTAGATACGATTGTTACTGTGCTACTGAAGAAGTGAAAAAGTTACACAACTTAAAAGGTAAAAAAATTAAAATTAGATAGAGGGGTCATTAACCCCATAGGAGCCTCTAACATGCCAAATATAAATACAGGGGATTCTATATTAACCCCTAGTCTCCTGTCACCATGAAGTGCCTGCATACTGCTTCAGATATCCTTCTAAAGTATATATATGTCCCATATAAGTTGCAGAGAGGGAACTACTTTCAACCCTTTTTAGTGCCCATCTCTAAGCCCCAGAAGACGAAAAGGCACTTACCTGCATTCTAGCAGTCCTGCAGGAGGACGACTCACAAGGCATGAGAGGATGCCACTCCTCACAGAGACCTGTGGAAAAAAGAAATAACAGAGTAAGCCTACTCTGGTATTCTGACATAAGGCAGCAAACTGTTAGGAAAACGCAGCAAAGCCCACTTTACAAGTTCCTAACTGCTTTAAAGCTACCACAGCCCTGCTGAAGAGACTGACGTGGAGTACAGCTAGACCCAAATTGTGATGGAAGATCAGAGCAATCCTGCCCTGACTTCAAAATAAAAAAATCTTGATAGAAGAATCATAATCAGACACCTAATTACTGCATCTCCTCCTTGCACTAAAGGCAAAGAGAATGACTGGGGGATTGTGAATAGGAAGTGATATTTATCAGCTTTGTTGTGGTGCTCTTTGCCTCCTCCTGCTGGCCAGGAGTGATATTCCCAACAGTAATTGATGATTCCATGGACTCACTGTGTCATTAGAAAGAAATTGTAAATTTTGGGGTTTTACGTCCCTTTAAAGAGATGGTGAACAATAAAGTCTGCTACTTGACTGGCTCCATAATAATAGACGTGAAGTATACTCAACGTGTCACTCTTGCTACAAAGAATAAATGCCCTAATTGACCACATACAGATTCAAACGAACATTCATCAATGTATGAGTAATTATTAACAACAACAAAAGTAGACAACTTTGATAGGGTTGACCTAATGAGCATTCATAATGCTCAGTTCAAGTTCCTATAAAACTACATAAGTATATTGTGGTAATGCAGAACACAGACGAAAAGAAAAAGGAAAAAATCAACCTCATTACCCCCACTATTACTTTCCCAGGAGATAGTTTAAAGTGAATGTAAACTTTCATAAATCAGTGCCCGGTTTTTAAAAATACTATTAAAAAAGGGGCACTTTCATTCACGAACGTTTACATTGCAGCATATTTTAGAAATACTTAAATTTTTCTTCAGTAAAGCCGGATTGCCGATCCCCCCGCCCACAGTTCCTCTGTCCTTACGTCACACCAATGACTAAACCAATCATGGCTTTTCCCAAGAGCGTCTATCTTGTGAGGCCACCCCGTGATTGGCGTAAGACGGTTTTGTCATTGCTGTGTAAGTACAGCAGGAAGAAGTAGGCGGGGAATCGCCGATCCGGCTTTGGTGAAGAAAAAGGCAAGTATTTCTAAAATACGCTGCAATGTAAACTTTCATGAAAAGTATTTTTAAAAAACGGGCACCGATTCATGAAAATTTGCATTTCATTTAAATTCTGATGCACTGCAACACACAAGGGGGATATTAGGACACTCAAACTGTCAAATAGTAAATTAACATTGGGGATTCCTGTATTTATATATATATATATATATATATATGCATATTATTGTAGAAATGCTCTAATATTAAAGAGGCAATGTTATATTGTTATTCCAAAATTAATAATTAATCTTCAATAATATCTGTAACACAACAGAATTTACTAAGAAATCATACTGTAAGGGAGCCTTTAAAACCCTGCTGTCAAACAAACACTTATTTTCAGATTTGTTGTGGTACTTGTAAGAAAAACAGTAGCTTTATTTTAACTAAAAAAACAAAACTTATCACCTAGTATTCTTTCAAATTAAGCACTGCGGAATCTGTTGGCGCTCTACAAATAACCGATAATAATAATACATTAATTGATTATATGAATATCCTTATTATTCTAATCAGAAGTCATTAAAGAGATATGAAAACCCAATTTATTTATTTTTAAAATGACTTTCTAATTTACTTTTATAAATTTTTCCTAATTCTTTTATCTTTTTTTGAAAAGCAGAGACATAAGCACAGGTGCCGGACCATTTCTGTAGCACTATATGGCAGCAGTTTTGTAAGAATTATAATCCAAGATTTGCTTGATATCCTTTGTTGAAAAGCATATCTAAGTAGGCTCAGTAGCTGCTGCTTGGTAGCTGCACAAAGATGCCTTGTGTGATTGGCTCACCCATGTGCGTTGCTATTTCTTCAACAAAGGATATCTGAAGAATGAGGCACATTAAAACAACAGAAGTAAATTGGAATCTTGTTTAAAATTCTATTCTATTTCTGAATCATGAAAGAAAAAAGTTGGGTTCCCTGTCCCTTTAATGAGCTTGGAACTATGCAAGAGAAGTGCGTTATACTTGTCCATTTATTTTTTACACCTATGCTTTCATGAAATCTTCCATCATAAAATGATTCAATTGATTCATTACCATGAAAACAGAATTTATGCTTACCTGATAAATTACTTTCTCTTACGGTGTATCCAGTCCACGGATTCATCCTTACTTGTGGGATATTCTCAATCCCTACAGGAAGTGGTAAAGAGAGCACACACCAGAGCTGTCCATATAGCTCCCCTCAGGCTCCGCCCCCCCAGTAATTCGACCGACGGTTAGGAGAAAAAGGAGAAACTATAGGGTGCAGTGGTGACTGTAGTTTACTAAAATAAATTTGAACCTGACTTAATTGCCAGGGAGGGCCGTGGACTGGATACACCGTAAGAGAAAGTAATTTATTAGGTAAGCATAAATTCTGTTTTCTCTTACATGGTGTATCCAGTCCACGGATTCATCCTTACTTGTGGGATACCAATACCAAAGCTTTAGGACACGGATGAAGGGAGGGAACAAGTCAGGTAACCTAAATGGAAGGCACCACTGCTTGCAAAACCTTTCTCCCAAAAATAGCCTCCGAAGAAGCAAAAGTATCGAATTTGTAAAATTTGGCATATGTATGCAGTGAAGACCAAGTCGCTGCCTTACAAATCTGTTCAACAGAAGCCTCATTCTTGAAAGCCCATGTGGAAGCCACAGCTCTAGTGGAATGAGCTGTAATTCGTTCAGGAGGCTGCTGTCCAGCAGTCTCATAAGCCAATCGGATGATGCTTTTCAGCCAGAAGGAAAGAGAGTTAGCAGTCGCTTTCTGACCTCTCCTCTTACCAGAATAGACAACAAACAAGGCCGATGTTTGTCTGAAATCTTTAGTTGCTTTTAAATAGAATTTTAAAGCACGAACCACATCAAGATTGTGCAACAGTCGTTCCTTCTTAGAAACTGGATTAGGGCACAGAGAAGGAACAATGATTTCCTGGTTAATATTCTTATTAGAAACCACTTTTGGAAGGAAACCAGGTTTGGTATGCAAAACAACCTTATCTGCATGGAAAACCAGATAGGGTGAATTACATTGCAAAGCAGACAATTCAGAAACTCTTCGAGCAGAAGAAATAGCTACCAAAAACAAAACTTTCCAAGATAATAACTTAATATCTATGGAATGCAAAGGTTCAAACGGAACCCCTTGAAGAACTGAAAGAACTAAATTTAGACTCCATGGAGGAGCCACAGGTCTGTAGACAGGCTTGATTCTAACTAGGGCCTGTGCAAACGCCTGAACGTCTGGTACAGCTGCCAGACGCTTGTGTAACAGGATAGACAGAGCAGATATCTGTCCTTTTAAGGAACTAGCTGACAAACCTTTCTCCAATCCTTCTTGGAGAAAAGATAATATCCTTGGAATCCTAACCTTACTCCACGAGTAACCTTTGGATTCGCACCAACAAAGATATTTCCACCATATCTTATGGTAAATTTTCCTGGTGACAGGCTTTCTAGCCTGGATCAGAGTATCTATAACTGATTCAGAGACCCCACGCTTAGCTAGAATTAAGCGTTCAATCCCCAAGCAGTCAGTTGCAGAGAAACTAGATTTGGATGCTTGAATGGACCTTGAATTAGAAGATCCTGCCTCGATGGCAGTTTCCATGGTGGAGCCGATGACATGTCCACTAGGTCTGCATACCAAGTCCTGCGTGGCCACGCAGGCGCTATCAGAATTGCCGAAGCCTTCTCCTGTTTGATTCTGGCTACTAGCCGAGGGAGAAGAGGAAACGGTGGAAAGACATAAGCTAGACTGAATGACCAAGGCGCTACTAAAGCATCTATCAATGCCGCCTTGGGATCCCTGGATCTGGATCCGTAAAGGGGAAGTTTGGTGTTCTGACGGGACGCCATCAGATCCAATTCTGGAATGCCCCATAGATGGGTTAGCTGAGCAAAGACCTCCGGGTTGAGTTCCCACTCCCCCGGATGGAAAGTCTGACGACTCAGATAATCCGCCTCCCAGTTGTCTACTCCTGGGATGTGAATTGCAGATAGATGGCAGGAGTGATCCTCCGCCCATTTGATGATCTTGGTTACTTCCTTCATCGCTAGGGAACTCTTTGTTCCTCCCTGATGATTGATGTACGCTACAGTCGTGATGTTGTCCGACTGAAATCTGATGAATTTGGCCTCCGCTAGTTGAGGCCATGCCTGGAGCGTATTGAATATCGCTCTAAGTTCCAAAATGTTTATCGGGAGAAGAGATTCTTCCCGAGACCATAGACCCTGAGCTTTCAGGGAGTCCCAGACCGCACCCCAGCCTAACAGACTGGCATCGGTCGTGACAATGATCCACTCCACAACCACCAGAGAAGAGAGTCTCTGGTTTTCTGGTCCATTTGTATTTGAGGAGACAAATCTGCATAATCCCCATTCCACTGTTTGAGCATGCACAGTTGCAGTGGTCTTAGATGAATTCGGGGAAAAGGGACTACGTCCATTGCTGCAACCATTAGACCGATTACCTCCATGCACTGAGCCACAGAAGGCCGAGGAATGGAATGAAGAACTCGGCAAGTATTCAAAAGTTTTGACTTCCTGACCTCTGTCAGAAAGATTTTCATTTCTACCGAGTCTATTAGTGTTCCCAGGAAGGGAACCCTTGTGAGCTGGGACAGAGAACTTTTTACTACGTTCACCTTCCACCCGTGAGACCTTAGAAAGGCCAGAACAATGTCCGTATGAGCCTTTGCTCTGTGAAAAGATGACGCCTGTATTAAGATGTCGTCTAGGTAAGGTGCTACTGCAATGCCCCAAGGTCTTAGTACCGCTAGAAGGGACCCTAGCACCTTTGTGAAAATTCTGGGAGCGGTGGTCAACCCGAAAGGAAGGGCCACAAACTGGTAATGCGTGTCCAGAAAGGCGAACCTTAGCAACTGATGATGATATTTGTGGATAGGAATATGTAGGTACGCATCCTTAAGATCCACGGTAGACATATATTGACCTTCCTGGATCATCGGCAAGATTGTCCGAATAGTTTCCATTTTGAAAGATGGAACTCTGAGGAATTTGTTTAGAATTTTTAGATCCAGGATTGGCCTGAAAGTTCCTTCCTTTTTGGGAACTACAAACAGGTTTGAGTAAAATCCCAGCCCTTGTTCTGCAATTGGAACTGGGTGTATCACTCCCATCTTTAGAAGATCTTCGACACAGCGTAAGAACGCCTGTTTCTTTGTCTGGTCTGAAGACAAACGAGAAATGTGGAACCTTCCCCTTGGGGGAGGGTCCTTGAATTCTAGAAGATACCCCTGAGCAACGATTTCTAATGCCCAGGGATCTGGAACGTCTCTTGCCCAAGCCTGAGCAAAGAGAGAAAGTCTGCCCCCTACTAGATCCGGTCCCGGATCGGGGCTACCCCTTCATGCTGTCTTGGCAGCAGGCGCAGGCTTCTTGGCCTGTTCACCCTTATTCCAGCCCTGCAAGGGTTTCCAGGTTGCTTTAGGCTGGGAAGCGTTAACCTCTTGCTTAGCGGCAGCAGAGGTTGAAGCAGGTCCGCTCCTGAAGTTGCGAAAGGAGCGAAAATTAGCCTTGTTTTTGGCCTTGAACGGTCTATCCTGCGGGAGGGCATGACCCTTCCCCCCAGTGATATCCGCGATAATTTCTTTCAACTCGGGACCAAAAAGGGTCTTTCCCTTGAAAGGAATGTTTAGTAATTTTGTTTTGGACGACACGTCAGCCGACCATGATTTGAGCCAAAGCGCTCTTCGCGCCATAATGGCAAAACCTGAATTTTTCACGCTAACTTAGCTAATTCGAAAGCGGCATCAGTGATAAAAGAATTAGCCAGCTTTAAAGCGTGAATTCTATCCATGACTTTGTCATATGAAGTCTCCCTCTGGAGCGACTCCTCCAGCGCCTCAAACCAAAAAGCCGCTGCAGTAGTTACAGGAATAATGCAGGCAATTGGCTGGAGCAGGAAACCTTGCTGAACAAACATTTTCTTCAGCAAACCTTCCAATTTTTTATCCATAGGATCTTTGAAAGCACAACTGTCCTCTATTGGTATAGTTGTACACTTAGCAAGTGTTGAAACAGCTCCCTCTACCTTAGGAACAGTCTGCCACACGTCCCGCCTGGGGTCGTTTATGGGGAACATTTTCTTAAAGATAGGGGGGGGTCACAATATCCGCCACCCTCTTTGGGATCGGAAACGCCTCAGTGTGTACAGGGACCTCTAAAAACCTGTCCATTTTACACAATTTTTCTGGGACCACCATGGGGTCACAATCATCCAGCATAGCTAAAACCTCCTTAAGCAGGACGCGGAGGTTTTCCAGCTTAAATTTAAACGCTAAGGAATCTGACTCTGCCCGCTGAGAAACTTTTCCTGTGTCAGAAATTTCTCCCTCAGACAGACCATCCCTCACTGCCACTTCAGAGTGTTGTGAGGGTACTAAAGATAAATTATCCAAAGCTTCTGATTGCTCATCCTCTGTATTTAAAACTGAGCTATCGCGCTTTTTTGGAAAAACTGGCAGTTTGGATAAAAATGCTGCAAGGGAATGATCCATTACTGCTGCTAATTGTTGTAAAGTAATAGGGGCCAATGCGCTAGAGGTACTAGGCATCGCTTGCGCGGGCGTAACTGGTGTTGACACATGGGGAGAGGAAGAAGGACTATCCTCGTTACCTTCCGTTAAAGAATCATCTTGGGCTATATTTTTAAGTGTCACTGCATGGTCTTTAAAATGCTTAGATGCTTTAGCACACTTTAAACACAAATGCAATGGGGGTACCGCCATGGCTTTTAAACACAAAGAACAGGGTCTATCTGAAGGCTCAGACATGTTTGACAGACTTAGACAGCACTACAATACAGTAAAAAACACTTTTTGAAAAAACGTTAATGTGTCTTTAAATAATAAAAAGCACACACTTTTTTACCAAATCACCAAAAAACATCCTATCTTGATGAAATTTTCACCACATGATCCTAATGCTTTGAAATGATTGCACACAAATTTTCAAATCAATTAACCCCTTATTGCCCAAACCGGAGCTAAATGAAGCAGGCTACCGGTTTAAAACACTACAGCACGGTGCCACAGTCTCTGCTGTGGCTTTACCTTCCTTAGGGATTATTTGTAGACGAAAATAAGCCTCCCTGGAGTCCTCCCTGCAGTCTCTGGACTCTACACGTGAAGCTGCATGAAGCTGTCTTGTAAAACAACTGCGCAACTGAGGCGCGAAAATGAGGCCCCCTCCTTCTTCATTCCGGAGTTATGGGGCCTTCCTGAGACAGATTAGGTGTCTTACAATATGCCAGGCGTATTAAAACCCCAAAAAGTGTTCCAAACGTCTAAAACACTTGAACAAATATGAGATTATACTAATAAAGTAATCGATTTAGCCCATAACAGTGTCCACCAGTATTTAAGCCCTTAACCTAAGCCATCCTTCTATACTGAGTCTAAGAAAATGGCTTAGCTTCCCCCATGGGGATTTCTGTCAGTCTTCTAGCATTACCAGGTCTTGTTAGAAAAAAATGACTGAGCATACTTGAAGCAGTTAAGCCTGCAAACTGTTCCCCCCAACTGAAGTTCTCCGGTACTCAACAGTCCTGTATGGGAACAGCAATGGATTTTAGTTACAACATGCTAAAATCTTTTTCCTCTCAGCAGAAATCTTCATCACTTTCTGCCTCAGAGTAAATAGTACAAACCGGCACTATTTTAAAATAACAAACTCTTGACTGAAGAAATAAAAACTACAAATCTAACACCACAAACTCTTTACCCTCCCGTGGAGATGCTACTTGTTAGAGCGGCAAAGAGAATGACTGGGGGCGGAGCCTGAGGGGAGCTATATGGACAGCTCTGCTGTGTGCTCTCTTTGCCACTTCCTGTAGGGATTGAGAATATCCCACAAGTAAGGATGAATCCGTGGACTGGATACACCATGTAAGAGAAATCCTACACTGTTTTATACATAAAGGACAAATAAAAACACTGTGAAAAAGGAAAAACCAACAAGTATTTTGCATATCATCCCCGTTTCTGGGAAAATTATTATAATTTCCTTATTATTCATTTAATAATCAATATGACGTAGGTAACATCAGAGCCCACGAACAATCTATTTTTCTATTTAAATTCAAATGAAACTTTCAATGCCGATTACTTTCATTGATTCAGGAGAATGATGCTTAATAATAATATAATTTCAATAGCACTCTATAGCAGCAGTGTTTAGAACAACGTATAACACTGCAATAAACAATGTTGTAAAATACTGCTAGACTAGTGCTAAAGACAGGTACACTCTACTGAGGTCCTATGAGTCTACCCAGATTTATTCTTCAACAACGGATACCAAGAAAACATATTAAGTTTGATAATAGAAGTAAATTGGAAAGTTTTTGTTGTTTTTTTTTTAAAAAACTATGCTCTATCTGAATAAGAAAAGTTTATTTTTTTTACTTTACTGTTCCCCCTTTAAAGGCACAGTAAAGTCAAAAACAGAATTTATGTTTACCTGATAAATTACTTTCTCCAACGGTGTGTCCGGTCCACGGCGTCATCCTTACTTGTGGGATATTCTCCTCCCCAACAGGAAATGGCAAAGAGCCCAGCAAAGCTGGTCACATGATCCCTCCTAGGCTCCGCCTTCCCCAGTCATTCGACCGACGTAAAGGAGGAATATTTGCATAGGAGAAACCATATGATACCGTGGTGACTGTAGTTAAAGAAAATAAATTATCAGACCTGATTAAAAAACCAGGGCGGGCCGTGGACCGGACACACCGTTGGAGAAAGTAATTTATCAGGTAAACATAAATTCTGTTTTCTCCAACATAGGTGTGTCCGGTCCACGGCGTCATCCTTACTTGTGGGAACCAATACCAAAGCTTTAGGACACGGATGAAGGGAGGGAGCAAATCAGGTCACCTAGATGGAAGGCACCACGGCTTGCAAAACCTTTCTCCCAAAAATAGCCTCAGAAGAAGCAAAAGTGTCAAACTTGTAAAATTTAGTAAAAGTGTGCAGTGAAGACCAAGTCGCTGCCTTACATATCTGATCAACAGAAGCCTCGTTCTTGAAGGCCCATGTGGAAGCCACAGCCCTAGTGGAATGAGCTGTGATTCTGTCAGGAGGCTGCCGTCCGGCAGTCTCGTAAGCCAATCTGATGATGCTTTTAATCCAAAAAGAGAGAGAGGTAGAAGTTGCTTTTTGACCTCTCCTTTTACCAGAATAAACAACAAACAAGGAAGATGTTTGTCTAAAATCCTTTGTAGCATCTAAATAGAATTTTAGAGCACGAACAACATCCAAATTGTGCAACAAACGTTCCTTCTTTGAAACTGGATTCGGACACAAAGAAGGCACGACTATCTCCTGGTTAATGTTTTTGTTAGAAACAACTTTCGGAAGAAAACCAGGTTTAGTACGTAAAACCACCTTATCTGCATGGAACACCAGATAAGGAGGAGAACACTGCAGAGCAGATAATTCTGAAACTCTTCTAGCAGAAGAAATTGCAACCAAAAACAAAACTTTCCAAGATAATAACTTAATATCAACGGAATGTAAAGGTTCAAACGGAACCCCCTGAAGAACTGAAAGAACTAAATTGAGACTCCAAGGAGGAGTCAAAGGTTTGTAAACAGGCTTGATTCTAACCAGAGCCTGAACAAAGGCTTGAACATCTGGCACAGCTGCCAGCTTTTTGTGAAGTAACACAGACAAGGCAGAAATCTGTCCCTTCAAGGAACTTGCAGATAATCCTTTCTCCAAACCTTCTTGAAGAAAGGATAGAATCTTAGGAATTTTTACCTTGTCCCAAGGGAATCCTTTAGATTCACACCAACAGATATATTTTTTCCATATTTTGTGGTAAATTTTTCTAGTTACAGGCTTTCTGGCCTGAACAAGAGTATCAATGACAGAATCTGAGAATCCTCGCTTTGATAAGATCAAGCGTTCAATCTCCAAGCAGTCAGTTGGAGTGAGACCAGATTCGGATGTTCGAACGGACCTTGAACAAGAAGGTCTCGTCTCAAAGGTAGCTTCCATGGTGGAGCCGATGACATATTCACCAGGTCTGCATACCAAGTCCTGCGTGGCCACGCAGGAGCTATCAAGATCCCCGATGCCCTCTCCTGATTGATCCTGGCTTCCAGCCTGGGGATGAGAGGAAACGGCGGGAATACATAAGCTAGTTTGAAGGTCCAAGGTGCTACTAGTGCATCTACTAGAGTCGCCTTGGGATCCCTGGATCTGGACCCGTAGCAAGGAACCTTGAAGTTCTGACGAGAGGCCATCAGATCCATGTCTGGAATGCCCCACAGTTGAGTAATTTGGGCAAAGATTTCCGGATGGAGTTCCCACTCCCCCGGATGAAATGTCTGACGACTCAGAAAATCCGCTTCCCAATTTTCCACTCCTGGGATGTGGATTGCAGACAAGTGGCAGGAGTGAGTCTACGCCCATTGAATGATTTTGGTCACTTCTTCCATCGCCAGGGAACTCCTTGTTCCCCCCTGATGGTTGATGTACGCAACAGTTGTCATGTTGTCTGATTGAAACCGTATGAACTTGGCCTTTGCTAGCTGAGGCCAAGCCTTGAGAGCATTGAATATCGCTCTCAGTTCCAGAATATTTATCGGTAGAAGAGATTCTTCCCGAGACCAAAGACCCTGAGCTTTCAGGGGTCCCCAGACCGCGCCCCAGCCCACCAGACTGGCGTCGGTCGTGACAATGACCCACTCTGGTCTGCGGAAGCTCATCCCCTGTGACAGGTTGTCCAGGGACAGCCACCAACGGAGTGAATCTCTGGTCCTCTGATTTACTTGTATCGTCTGAGACAAGTCTGTATAGTCCCCATTCCACTGACTGAGCATGCACAGTTGTAATGGTCTTAGATGAATGCGCGCAAAAGGAACTATGTCCATTGCCGCTACCATCAAACCTATTACTTCCATGCACTGCGCTATGGAAGGAAGAGGAACAGAATGAAGCATTTGACAAGAGTTCAGAAGTTTTGTTTTTCTGGCCTCTGTCAGAAAAATCCTCATTTCTAAGGAGTCTATTATTGTTCCCAGGAAGGGAACCCTTGTTGACGGAGATAGAGAACTCTTTTCTACGTTCACTTTCCATCCGTGAGATCTGAGAAAGGCCAGGACAATGTCCGTGTGAGCCTTTGCTTGAGGAAGGGACGACGCTTGAATCAGAATGTCGTCCAAGTAAGGTACTACTGCAATGCCCCTTGGTCTTAGCACCGCTAGAAGGGACCCTAGTACCTTTGTGAAAATCCTTGGAGCAGTGGCTAATCTGAACGGAAGTGCCACAAACTGGTAATGCTTGTCCAGGAATGCGAACCTTAGGAACCGATGATGTTCCTTGTGGATAGGAATATGTAGATACGCATCCTTTAAATCCACCGTGGTCATGAATTGACCTTCCTGGATGGAAGGAAGAATTGTTCGAATGGTTTCCATTTTGAACGATGGAACCTTGAGAAACTTGTTTAGGATCTTGAGATCTAAGATTGGTCTGAACGTTCCCTCTTTTTTGGGAACTACGAACAGATTGGAGTAGAACCCCATCCCTTGTTCTCCTAATGGAACAGGATGAATCACTCCCATTTTTAACAGGTCTTCTACACAATGCAAGAATGCCTGTTTTTTTATGTGGTCTGAAGACAATTGAGACCTGTGGAACCTCCCCCTTGGGGGAAGCCCCTTGAATTCCAGAAGATAACCTTGGGAGACTATTTCTAGCGCCCAAGGATCCAGAACATCTCTTGCCCAAGCCTGAGCGAAGAGAGAGAGTCTGCCCCCCACCAGATCCGGTCCCGGATCGGGGGCCAACATCTCATGCTGTCTTGGTAGCAGTGGCAGGTTTCTTGGCCTGCTTTCCTTTGTTCCAGCCTTGCATTGGTCTCCAGGCTGGTTTGGCTTGAGAAGTATTACCCTCCTGCTTAGAGGACGTAGCACTTGGGGCTGGTCCGTTTCTGCGAAAGGGACGAAAATTAGGTTTATTTTTGGCCTTGAAAGACCTATCCTGAGGAAGGGCGTGGCCCTTGCCCCCAGTGATATCAGAGATAATCTCTTTCAAGTCAGGGCCAAACAGCGTTTTCCCCTTGAAAGGAATGTTAAGCAATTTGTTCTTGGAAGACGCATCCGCTGACCAAGATTTTAACCAAAGCGCTCTGCGCGCCACAATAGCAAACCCAGAATTTTTCGCCGCTAACCTAGCCAATTGCAAAGTGGCGTCTAGGGTGAAAGAATTAGCCAATTTGAGAGCACGAATTCTGTCCATAATCTCCTCATAAGAAGAAGAATTATTAATGATCGCCTTTTCTAGCTCATCGAACCAGAAACACGCGGCTGTAGTGACAGGGACAATGCATGAAATTGGTTGTAGAAGGTAACCTTGCTGAACAAACATCTTTTTAAGCAAACCTTCTAATTTTTTATCCATAGGATCTTTGAAAGCACAACTATCTTCTATGGGTATAGTGGTGCGTTTGTTTAGAGTAGAAACCGCCCCCTCGACCTTGGGGACTGTCTGCCATAAGTCCTTTCTGGGGTCGACCATAGGAAACAATTTTTTAAATATGGGGGGAGGGACGAAAGGTATACCGGGCCTTTCCCATTCTTTATTTACAATGTCCGCCACCCGCTTGGGTATAGGAAAAGCTTCGGGGGGCCCCGGGACCTCTAGGAACTTGTCCATTTTACATAGTTTCTCTGGAATGACCAAATTCTCACAATCATCCAGAGTGGATAACACCTCCTTAAGCAGAGCGCGGAGATGTTCCAACTTAAATTTAAATGTAATCACATCAGGTTCAGCTTGTTGAGAAATTTTCCCTGAATCTGAAATTTCTCCCTCAGACAAAACCTCCCTGGCCCCCTCAGACTGGTGTAGGGGCCCTTCAGAAACAATATCATCAGCGTCCTCATGCTCTTCAGTATTTTCTAAAACAGAGCAGTCGCGCTTTCGCTGATAAGTGGGCATTTTGGCTAAAATGTTTTTGATAGAATTATCCATTACAGCCGTTAATTGTTGCATAGTAAGGAGTATTGGCGCACTAGATGTACTAGGGGCCTCCTGTGTGGGCAAGACTGGTGTAGACGAAGGAGGGGATGATGCAGTACCATGCTTACTCCCCTCACTTGAGGAATCATCTTGGGCATCATTTTCTCTAAATTTTGTGTCACAAACTGAACACACTTTATTACTGCAATTGCGAAAAAGTATGAAGGAATTGTTCAAAATTCACCAAAATTTCACCACAGTGTCTTAAAGCCTTAAAAGTATTGCACACCAAATTTGGAAGCTTTAACCCTTAAAATAACGGAACCGGAGCCGTTTTTATATTTAACCCCTTTACAGTCCCTGGTATCTGCTTTGCTGAGACCCAACCAAGCCCAAAGGGGAATACGATACCAAATGACGCCTTCATAAAGTCTTTTCTATGTATCAGAGCTCCTCACACATGCATCTGCATGTCATGCTTCTCAAAAACAAGTGCGCAATACAGGCGCGAAAATGAGACTCTGCCTATGATTAGGGAAAGCCCCTAGAGAATAAGGTGTCCAATACAGTGCCTGCCGGTTATTTTACAAAATTCCCAAGATTAAAATAATTCCTCAAGGCTATGGAGTATAAAATATGTTTATATATAAATCGATTTAGCCCAGAAAATGTCTACAGTCTTAAAAAGCCCTTGTGAAGCCCTTTTTTTCTGTCTGTAATAAAAATGGCTTACCGGATCCCATAGGGAAAATGACAGCTTCCAGCATTACATCGTCTTGTTAGAATGTGTCATACCTCAAGCAGCAAAAGTCTGCTCACTGTTCCCCCAACTGAAGTTAATTCCTCTCAACAGTCCTGTGTGGAAACAGCCATCGATTTTAGTAACGGTTGCTAAAATCATTTTCCTCTTACAAACAGAAATCTTCATCTCTTTTCTGTTTCAGAGTAAATAGTACATACCAGCACTATTTTAAAATAACAAACTCTTGATTGAATAATAAAAACTACACAGTTAAACACTAAAAAACTCTAAGCCATCTCCGTGGAGATGTTGCCTGTACAACGGCAAAGAGAATGACTGGGGAAGGCGGAGCCTAGGAGGGATCATGTGACCAGCTTTGCTGGGCTCTTTGCCATTTCCTGTTGGGGAGGAGAATATCCCACAAGTAAGGATGACGCCGTGGACCGGACACACCTATGTTGGAGAAATTAAACTTGAAAAGATTGGACAGGGCATAGAATTTTAAACAAGTTGCCATTTTACTTTTATTATCGATTTTACTTAATTCACTTAGTATACTTTGTTAAAGAGTAATCCTAGGTTAGCTCAGGAGCGTGCACATGTCTTTAGCCATCTGGCAGCAGTGTTTGCCAATAATGTTTCTAGCAATGTCATACATAGCATTCTATAACAGCAGTTTTTGCTGCTATCGACCCGTGCATGCTCTTAAGCTTATACCCGCCTTACTAGAATTACTCTTCAACAAATGACAGAAAAAGAACAAAGCAAATTTGATGAAAATAACAGTAAATAGGAAAAAAATGTTTCAATTTGAATGCCCTATCTGAATCATGAAAGGTTTCTGTGAGAATGTTGATTTATCTGGTTCTAGCAAACCCTTGCACCCTCACTGGCTTGTCTGCTGGTACTATTAATATCAATCTGATCCCCCTGGAATTTCTATAGGTGTCTGTGTAAAATGGTTTGGTTTCCTACCCATTTGCTGTCACTCTATTGCTATCTTTTATTTGTTTCCTACCCAGCCAAGATGTCCTCCTGCAGTATCTCCAAACTGTTCTTTTTAGTCTTTTCCCTCTCACACATGGCTCCCATCTGCTTTATATTTTCATCTAAAACTCTGTTTCCATCTATGCCTCTTTTGTTCTTGGTGCTTAGCCTGTCTGTCTACAGATTCTCTCCATCTCTTTCTTTGATATTCTCTATTTTAGTTTACTCCTTTAATGACAAACTGTACATAGCCATGCTTGCCTAACAAAAAATACATTAACCCAATTTATATTTTTGTTTGTCAAATAACTTTCTTATTATTCAGTAATTTGATGATCAAGCACATGCAATTTGATACATGGTACAATATGAATATCAATTATGCATGAAAACAATAAGGTTGTTCTAACAGACTTTATATGAATAATGTAAATTATCTGTATTCGATAACATTATTAGCAATAATTCCTTTTTTTTGTTGCTAATATCAGTTGATTATAAGAGGAAAACAATGTGTTTGTCAACTTTGTCAAACGTCTACGTCAGATTGTTTTTCTGACAAATTTTGCCTCTAAACAAAGCACAACAGGAAACTATTTTTACGTTCTGATACTGCAACCAAATCCAAAATCAACAGATTTTGCTCATATTATTATTGCTGGCAGAGTGGACAGCTTGAGGTTTTTAGCAATCCTAACTTTCAGTAATTTGCCTTTTTGAAAGATTTTACAAATTTTAACCATTTTTTAAAAAAATACCTTGATTTGAAATCTGTTCTGTTGTAAATTGGATTTGTTGGGAAACACAATAGTTGATTATGGAAGAAATGCAAAATATTTTCAGAACCACCCAATGATTTGTAAGCATATATGCCACTTGGCGTAAAATCACATTTTCCAATTTCTGTTTTAAGTTTTACTTTAAATAGCATAATATGGTATGGCTGGGCAAGATTTGTCCCAATTCTCAAGAAATATAAGATATTAAAACAAGAATCTAAGAATAACTGAATAGCTCACTAAGAAAAGAATTAGTGACCATTTATATAATAAGAGAAGAAAACGGAGGCCTAACAAAAAGAATCTTAGGAATTTGAGATTAGCTATTATAGCTCACCAGACGGCACCACTGAAAGGGACACAAACTCCAAAATGTAACTTTTATGATTCAGATAGAACATATAATTTTAAGCAACTTTTCAATTTACTTCTGCACGCAACCTATTTAGATACCTCTCTTCAAAAATGAATAACATGAGAATGAAGGAAATAAATTGGGGGGGGGATTAATTAAATTGTATATCTGAATATGGAAAGAAATATTCTGGGTTTCATGTCCCTTACAGGTAGGGTTTCTAACTAGTGTTGTCACTATGACATTGGAACCCTATACATAAAAGCAAATAAAAAAAAAAAAAAACTCTTCTCAACAATAACAAATGTTCATAAATTCTTATTAAAATATAAAAAAAAACAACAAATTCCAGGGAATAAATCCTTTCTTTATGTTGATTATGCAATATAATTGTGCATCCCTATTGCAAGACTAAACATATATTGTTTCCAAGGACAAGCAGTGCATATGATTAGACCAGTCGTGTCTCTAAATGCGACCTATTCCTTGAGGGTGAACAAAAAAATTTAAGTTGCTGACCCAACCAGACTTTTTTCCTTCTGATCACAATTGGTGATGTAGAGTTGAATCTTCTTGACTATAAAGATAGTCATCGCTCAGTTTTGCAGTAAATATTTTCCTGCTGTTTTATTTCTAAGCAAGGCTACGTTGCTAGGATACCGACTATGCTTCCATTACGAGATAAGATGTTTATAGTATTCAGTGCTTGCTTGAAACTAAAGCTAAAAGGGATATCTCAATGTCAGTGAACCCTTGACAAAGATGATGCACAAAAAGAAGAGATGGATAATATGAAGAAAAAAAACACCAGAGACAGTAGGATAAGAGTAGACACCCAATGGGTGATTAAATGGTCTTGCAGGCTGGTAAAAGTTTGCAGGCACTTGCCTGCTGGGCAATCTAAAAGAAATTCTCACATATTCCTGGTTCTGTACTCCTCAAAACTGTGAATTTGTGTCTGCAGAAATAACACATCTTCACAGCAAAAATTGTATAAAATAAAACAAACACAATGTTTAGAAATAAACATAAAAAGGGACATAAACCCAAAATGTTTCTTTTAAGCTACAGATATAGCATACAATTTTACTTCTATTATTACATTTGCTTCATTCTCTTGTTATCTTTTGTTGAAAGAGCGGCAATGCACTACAGGGAGCTAGCAGAACAAATTGGGTGAATCTATGACTCTTGCCCCGGCGGCACCTAGGTTATTTGCCTTTAACCCGCTCTCTATTGTGCCTGTGCTGAAGTGGATGAGAGGAAAGTTAGAGTGACCAGGCTATCATTTTTGTGCAGTGCTGCCACTGAGCCTACCTAGGTATGTGTGTCCAACAAAGGATACCAAGAGAACTAAGCAAATTAGATACTAGAAGTAGATTGGAAAGTTGTTTATTTAAAATTGCATATTCTATCTGAATCATTAAATTTTTGTTTTGACATTACTGTCCCTTTAATCCAATTGTTCCCCCTGCAATTCTATGTACACAGATTCAACCCCTTACTAAGCTTCAAGAAGCTCAATGAATAGAAGATTGTTTGGAGTGGAATATATCTGCACAAGGACCTTAGTGTGAGGAGGGAGGGGCAAGCAGTAAAAATTGAAAGTGAAACCTATAAATGTTATCGCTTTAGTTAAATAAAACTTGATTATTTTTCTCCTTCCAATAAAGTACAAGTGAAAAGTTGATCAATTATGAATGATTACAGTATTAAACTGTATATAGATCACCTCCCAATAATTTTATAATTATCTGTTTTCTAATGGTACAAAACTAAAAAACATAATTTATGTAAGAACTTACCTGATAAATTAATTTCTTTCATATTAGCAAGAGTCCATGAGCTAGTGACGTATGGGATATACATTCCTACCAGGAGGGGCAAAGTTTCCCAAACCTTAAAATGCCTATAAATACACCCCTCACCACACCCACAATTCAGTTTAACGAATAGCCAAGAAGTGGGGTGATAAGAAAGGAGCGAAAGCATCAAAAAAATAAGGAATTGGAATAATTGTGCTTTATACAAAAAAATCATAACCACCACAAAAAAGGGTGGGCCTCATGGACTCTTGCTAATATGAAAGAAATTAATTTATCAGGTAAGTTCTTACATAAATTATGTTTTCTTTCATGTAATTAGCAAGAGTCCATGAGCTAGTGACGTATGGGATAGCAAATACCCAAGATGTGGAACTTCCACGCAAGAGTCACTAGAGAGGGAGGGATAAAATAAAGACAGCCAATTTAAAAATTAATCCACTACCCAAATCAAAAAAGTTTCAATTTTTATAATGAAAAAAACTGAAATTATAAGCAGAAGAATCAAACTGAAACAGCTGCCTGAAGTACCATTCTACCAAAACTGCTTCTAAAGAAGAGAAAACATCAAAATGGTAGAACATAGTAAAAGTATGCAAAGAAGACCAAGTCATTGCTTTGCAAATCTGATCAACAGAAGCTTCATTCTTAAAAAGCCCAGGAAGTAGAAACTTACCTAGTAGAATGAGCCGTAATCCTCAGAGGTGGGAATCCACCCGACTCCAAATAAGCATGATGAATCAAAAGTTTAAGCAAGATGCCAAATAAATGGCAGAAGCCTTTTGACCTTCCTAAAACCAGAAAAGATAAAAAATAGACTAGAAGTCTATCTGAAATCTGAATAGCTTCAACATAGAATTTCAAAAAACTCTTACCATATCCAAAGAAAGTAAGAATCTCACCAAAGAAGTCTTAGGAAAACAATAATTCCTCCCTAATGTTTGTTAGAATTTACAACTTTAGGTAAGAATTGAAATGAGGACTGCAAAAACCACCTTATCCTGATGAAAAAAATCAGAAAAAAGAGATTCACAAGAGAGAACAGATAATTCAAAAACTGTTCTAGCTGAAGAGATGTCCAAAAAGAACAATACTTTCCATGAAAGTAATTAATGTCCAGAGCAAGCATATGCTCAAATAGAAGAGCCTGAAAAAACCTTCAGAACCAAATTAAGACTCCAAGGAGGAGAAATTGGCTTAATGACAGGTTTGATACGAATCAAAACCTGAACAAAATGATGAATATCAGGAAGTAACACTGCCTTATCCTGATGAAAAATCAGAAAAGGATACTCACAAAAAAGAGCAGATAACTGAAAAACTCTTCTAGCAGAAGAAATAACCAAAAGGAACAATACTTTTCCAAGAAAGTAATTTAATGTTCAGAGAATGCATAGTTTCAAACGGAGGAGCCTGTAAAGCCCTCAGCACCAAATTGAGACTCCAAAGAGGAGAGATTGAATTAATGACAGGCTTGATACGGACCAAAGCCTGTACAAAACAATGAATATCAGGATGATTAGCAATCTTTCTGTGAAAAAAGAACAGAAAGAGTAGAGATTTGTCCTAACAAAGAACTGAAGACAAAACCTTATCCAAACCAACCTGAAAAAATAATAAAATTCTATGAATTTTAAAAGAATGCCAAGAAAAGTTGGTCTTCCAGACTCAATAATAAATCTTTCTAGAGACAGATTTACGAGCCTGAAACATAGTATTAATCAATGAGTCAGAGAAACCTCTATGACTAAAAATCAAGCGTTCAATCTCCATCCCTTCAAATTTAATGATTTGAGATCCTGATGGAAAAAAAGGGCCTTGAGAAAGAAGGTCTGGTTTAAACGGAAGTGTCCAAGGTTGGCAACTGGCCATCCGAATGAGATCCGCATACCAAAACCTGAGAGGCCATGCTGGAGCCACCAGCATAACAAACAAATACTCCATAAGAATTTTGGAAATCACTTTGGAAGAAGAACTAGAGGCAGAAAGAAATAGGCAAAAAGATAATGCCAAAGAAATGTCAATGCATACACTACTTCCGCCTGAGGATCCCCGGACCTGAAAAGGCCCCTGGGAAGTTCTTTATTCAGATGAGATGCCAACAGATCTATTTCTAGAAATGCTCACATCTGAAAAATTGAAAAACATATCTGGGTATGAAAGACCATTCTCCCGGATGTAAAGCTTGATTAACAGAGATAATCCGCTTCCCAAATATCTATACCTGGGGGAAAAAAAACACAGAATTTAGATAGGAGCTGGATTTAGCCCAAGCTAATATCCGAGACACTTCTGTCACAGCCTAAGGACTGATAGTCCTACCCTGATGATTGACATACACTATAGTTGTGATATTGTCTGAAAAATAATAAACGTCTCTTCTTCAAAAAGAAACTAACTGAAAAACTCTGAGAAAGCACGGAGTTCTAAAATATCAAATGGTAATCTCGCCTCCTGAGATTTCCAAACCCCTTGTGCTGACAGAGATCCTCAGACAGCCTCCCAACCAAAAAGACTCACATCTGAAGAGATCATGGTTCAGGTTGAAAGAAACGAAGAGACCTGTAGAACTAAATGATGGTGATCTTAACCACCAAATCAAGAGAGATAAATATTAGGATTCAAAGATTTAAAATGCGAAATCCTAGAATCCCTGCACCATAATTCAGCATAAAAGACTGGAAAGGTTCTTTCTATTGAAAATGAGCAAAGGGAATTGAATCCAATGCTGTGGCCATAAGACCTAAAACTTCTATGCATATATAGCAACTGAAGGAAATAAGAGAGACTAAAAGTACCGACAGACGGAACCCAATTAAATTGTCCCTTGTCTGATAGAGACAAAGACAGTGAGACAAACTATCTGGAAACCTAAAAAAGGTGACCCTTGTGTGAGGAATCAAGAGCTTTTGAAAAAAAAGATCCTCTAACTATGTCCTGGAAGAACTAAGTGAATCATATGAGATTCCGCATCCTCATAAAATAATCCGAATGAAAACAGAAAAATGAAAATATGCATTTATTGTATCTAATGAAAACAAATAATGCTATCACTGACCAAAAAAAAGGCAGAATAGTTTGAATAAAACTCCAAAACCCAGTTCCTAAAAATGGAACTGGAAGAAATACCCCAGAAGATTCCAGGTCTGAGCAGCGCTTGAACCCCATGGGTGATCAGCCATGCTTCAATAGTACCCAAAATATATAGGACCGAAACACACTTAAAAAAAGTGTTAGCCTTACTGGAATAAAATCAAAGAAATTTGGACCGAATAGAACCAAATAAATTTCAAAAAAGTCTTAACCTGCCCCTTGCCAGCCAAGCTGGAATACGGCACGTACATCGCAATTTTAGGGAGCTGATTTCGAACTGAAAAATTTCCAATTAAAAAAACATGTTACTTGGGAAAGAATTCAGGAATTTGTTCCTTAATAAGAACAACCAAACTAGTATAAGCTTAAAGCTTTAGTCTTAGAACTCAATCTTGAAGCCCAGAGTAACAGTTAAGAATTGAATCCAATTATAAAACAAATAATTGATTATCTTAGAACAAAAGAAATATGGATTTTTAGAAATCACAAAATTATTCTAGCTAAAACAGCTAAAGACAGATTAAACCTCATTTGCGAAAATATTCAATAAAATGAAGACACAAATGAAATTATTAGCATGATAGTCCAGTTAAAGGACCAGTCAATACAGAGGACTTGCATAATCAATAAATGCAAAACAAGACAAATGCAACAGCACCTAGTCTAGTAAATTTTGTCCCTTTAACAATGCTAAAATAAATCATAATCTGATACTTGATCTTAAAGTAAACAGAAAAAAAGAAGCAATTGCAACATCCAAATAAATCATAGGTCCAAGAAAAGTACCTGAAACTAAATAATTTTCCATAAATAAGATACAACCATCTAAAGGAAAATAAATACTATTTTGCTATAGAAACAATAGCATAATTAGTAGGAGTAGAGATAGCCCCAATACATTGGAGAACCCTCCAAATTGAATTTAACTGCCGGCAAAGAATAAAGTTTAAAACCTTTGAAGAAGGAATAAAAGAAAATTCTCAGCCTATTCCATTCCCTAGTATGAGGAATTGGAAAAAAACCCTCTGAAAACACAGAAGAATAAATAAGCAGAAATAGTGTTAGCTAGTCTTGAAAGAACTAGTTACCTTAATATCCAAAATAATCAACACCTTTTCAACAAAGAACAAATGTACTTTAATAAAAAAATAAAATAAAAAAGTAGATTTGTTAGTGTCAATATCTGATGAAGAAAATTCTGAATGAGAAAAAACATCATCAGAGAAGGATAAATCAGTATGTTGTTGGTCATTTGAAACTTCAATAATTAAAAAAGAAGTTTGAAAAAAGACCTAAAAATTTTATTAGAAGGCACGATGTCAGACAAAGCCTTTAAAATAGAATCAGAAAAATATTCTTATAAATTTTCTAAATATTTCTTGTACATAAGATGTAAAAAGAATAGCAATATATAAAGCATAAATACTAATGGATTCTGCATGTAAAAGTTTATCATGATAACTTATTACAAACCATAGCTAAAGAAAAACATTCATAACATTTAAAATAAATGAACTTAGCTTTGGTAGGACTGAACTCAGTCAACAGGAATCCCTTAGATTGTTTTGAAACAGGAACAGTGAAATCTTGCAATATGTAATAGAAAAAAACAATATTTAAAGCAAAATTATCAAATTCCTTAAATGACAATTTCAGGAATGGGAAAAGAATGCAAAATAATAAGCTTCTAGAAACCAGAAGCATTAAAAAAAGTGAGGTTTAAATAATGTGAGGAAAAAAAGTGGAACAAAAAATACGCCCACATTTTTTGGCGCCAACCCACTTTATTGGCGCTAAATACAACGCCCATATATTTGGCGCCAAGTATGACGCCACATCCTCTGACGTCAGAACCGACGCCCACATTTTTTGGCGCAAAAAAATGTCTGAATACACATGCGTCAAAAATGACGATTAAACAGAATACAACTTCCGGCGTCAACTACGGCGCCGGAAATGACAAAATTTTTGCGCCAAAAAAGTCAGCGCCAAGAATAACGCAATAAAAAGAAACATTTTCTGCCCCCGCGAGCCTAACAGCACACAGGGAAAAATGATCAATTGAAAATTTTCAAGGTAAAGAAAAATAAATTGAATTAAAATGCATTATCCCAAAAAATGAAACTGACAGTCTGGATTTTAAAGGAATACTGATTATCCTGAATCATGGCAAATATAAGTTTAAAGACATATATTTAGAACTTTACATAGAAAGTGCCCAACCATAGCTTAGAGTGTCATAATAAAATAAGACTTACTTACCCTAAGACACTCATCTACATATAGTAGACAGTCAAACCAGTACTGAAACGAGAATCAGTAGAATTCTTGAATTCAAATAGGCAATACTCTCTTCACATCCCTCTGACATTCACTGCACTCAGAGGAAAACCGGGCTCCAGCCTGCTGCGAAGCGCATATCAACGTAGAATCTAGCACAAACTTACTTCACCACCTCCATGGGAGGCAAAGTTTGTAAAACTGAATTGTGGGTGTGGTGAGGGGTGTATTTATAGGCATTTTAAGGTTTGGGAAACTTTGCCCCTCCTGGTAGGAATGTATATCCCATACGTCACTAGCTCATGGACTCTTGCTAATTACATGAAAGAAAAACTAAATTTATGCTTACCTGAAAAACATAATTTATGTAAAAACTTACCTGATAAATTCATTTATTTCATATTAGCAAGAGTCCATGAGCTAGTGACGTATGGGATATACATTCCTACCAGGAGGGGCAAAGTTTCCCAAACCTCAAAATGCCTATAAATACACCCCTCACCACACTCACAAATCAGTTTAATGAATAGCCAAGAAGTGGGGTGATAAGAAAAAAGTGTGAAGCATAAATATAAGGAATTGGAATAATAGTGCTTTATACAAAAAAATCATAACCACCACAAAAAAAGGTGGGCCTCATGGACTCTTGCTAATATGAAAGAAATTAATTTATCAGGTAAGTTCTTACATAAAACAGAATTTATGTTTACCTGATAAATTACTTTCTCCAACGGTGTGTCCGGTCCACGGCGTCATCCTTACTTGTGGGATATTCTCCTCCCCAACAGGAAATGGCAAAGAGCCCAGCAAAGCTGGTCACATGATCCCTCCTAGGCTCCGCCTTCCCCAGTCATTCGACCGACGTAAAGGAGGAATATTTGCATAGGAGAAATCATATGATACCGTGGTGACTGTAGTTAAAGAAAATAAATTATCAGACCTGATTAAAAAACCAGGGCGGGCCGTGGACCGGACACACCGTTGGAGAAAGTAATTTATCAGGTAAACATAAATTCTGTTTTCTCCAACATAGGTGTGTCCGGTCCACGGCGTCATCCTTACTTGTGGGAACCAATACCAAAGCTTAAGGACACGGATGAAGGGAGGGAGCAAATCAGGTCACCTAGATGGAAGGCACCACGGCTTGCAAAACCTTTCTCCCAAAAATAGCCTCAGAAGAAGCAAAAGTATCAAATTTGTAAAATTTAGTAAAAGTGTGCAGTGAAGACCAAGTCGCTGCCTTACATATCTGATCAACAGAAGCCTCGTTCTTGAAGGCCCATGTGGAAGCCACAGCCCTAGTAGAATGAGCTGTGATTCTTTCAGGAGGCTGCCGTCCGGCAGTCTCGTAAGCCAATCTGATGATGCTTTTAATCCAAAAAGAGAGAGAGGTAGAAGTTGCTTTTTGACCTCTCCTTTTACCAGAATAAACAACAAACAAAGAAGATGTTTGTCTAAAATCCTTTGTAGCATCTAAATAGAATTTTAGAGCACGAACTACATCCAAATTGTGCAACAAACGTTCCTTCTTTGAAACTGGATTCGGACACAAAGAAGGCACGACTATCTCCTGGTTAATGTTTTTGTTAGAAACAACTTTCGGAAGAAAACCAGGTTTAGTATGTAAAACCACCTTATCTGCATGGAACACCAGATAAGGAGGAGAACACTGCAGAGCAGATAATTCTGAAACTCTTCTAGCAGAAGAAATTGCAACCAAAAACAAAACTTTCCAAGATAATAACTTAATATCAACGGAATGTAAGGGTTCAAACGGAACCCCCTGAAGAACTGAAAGAACTAAATTGAGACTCCAAGGAGGAGTCAAATGTCTGTAAACAGGCTTGATTCTAACCAGAGCCTGAACAAAGGCTTGAACATCTGGCACAGCTGCCAGCTTTTTGTGAAGTAACACAGACAAGGCAGAAATCTGTCCCTTCAAAGAACTTGCAGATAATCCTTTCTCCAAACCTTCTTGAAGAAAGGATAGAATCTTAGGAATTTTTACCTTGTCCCAAGGGAATCCTTTAGACTCACACCAACAGATATATTTTTTCCATATTTTGTGGTAGATTTTTCTAGTTACAGGCTTTCTGGCCTGAACAAGAGTATCAATGACAGAATCTGAGAACCCTCGCTTTGATAAGATCAAGCGTTCAATCTCCAAGCAGTCAGTTGGAGTGAGACCAGATTCGGATGTTCGAACGGACCTTGAACAAGAAGGTCTCGTCTCAAAGGTAGCTTCCATGGTGGAGCCGATGACATATTCACCAGGTCTGCATACCAAGTCCTGCGTGGCCACGCAGGAGCTATCAAGATCACCGATGCCCTCTCCTGATTGATCCTGGCTACCAGCCTGGGGATGAGAGGAAACGGCGGGAATACATAAGCTAGGTTGAAGGTCCAAGGTGCTACTAGTGCATCTACTAGAGTCGCCTTGGGATCCCTGGATCTGGACCCGTAGCAAGGAACCTTGAAGTTCTGACGAGAGGCCATCAGATCCATGTCTGGAATGCCCCACAATTGAGTAATTTGGGCAAAGATTTCCGGATGGAGTTCCCACTCCCCCGGATGAAATGTCTGACGACTCAGAAAATCCGCTTCCCAATTTTCCACTCCTGGGATGTGGATTGCAGACAAGTGGCAGGAGTGAGTCTCCGCCCATTGAATGATTTTGGTCACTTCTTCCATCGCCAGGGAACTCCTTTTTCCCCCCTGATGGTTGATGTACGCAACAGTCGTCATGTTGTCTGATTGAAACCGTATGAACTTGGCCTTTGCTAGCTGAGGCCAAGCCTTGAGAGCATTGAATATCGCTCTCAGTTCCAGAATATTTATCGGGAGAAGAGATTCTTCCCGAGACCAAAGACCCTGAGCTTTCAGGGGTCCCCAGACCGTGCCCCAGCCCACCAGACTGGCGTCGGTCGTGACAATGACCCACTCTGGTCTGCGGAAGCTCATCCCCTGTGACAGGTTGTCCAGGGACAGCCACCAACGGAGTGAATCTCTGGTCCTCTGATCTACTTGTATCGTCGGAGACAAGTCTGTATAGTCCCCATTCCACTGACTGAGCATGCACAGTTGTAATGGTCTTAGATGAATTCGCGCAAAAGGAACTATGTCCATTGCCGCTACCATCAAACCTATTACTTCCATGCACTGCGCTATGGAAGGAAGAGGAACAGAATGAAGTATTTGGCAAGAGTTTAGAAGTTTTGATTTTCTGGCCTCTGTCAGAAAAATCCTCATTTCTAAGGAGTCTATTATTGTTCCCAAGAAGGGAACCCTTGTTGACGGAGATAGCAAACTTTTTTCTACGTTCACTTTCCACCCGTGAGATCTGAGAAAGGCCAGGACAATGTCCGTGTGAGCCTTTGCTTGTGGAAGGGACGACGCTTGAATCAGAATGTCGTCCAAGTAAGGTACTACTGCAATGCCCCTTGGTCTTAGCACCGCTAGAAGGGACCCTAGTACCTTTGTGAAAATTCTTGGAGCAGTGGCTAATCCGAACGGAAGTGCCACAAACTGGTAATGCTTGTCCAGGAATGCGAACCTTAGGAACCGATGATGTTTAGCCAAAGCGCTCTGCGCGCCACAATAGCAAAACCAGAATTTTTCGCCGCTAACCTAGCCAATTGCAAAGTGGCGTCTAGGGAGAAAGAATTAGCCAATTTGAGAGCATGAATTCTGTCCATAATCTCCTCATAAGAAGAAGAATTATTATTGAGCGCCTTTTCTAGTTCATCAAACCAGAAACACGCTGCTGTAGTGACAGGAACAATGCATGAAATTGGTTGTAGAAGGTAACCTTGCTGAACAAACATCTTTTTAAGCAAACCCTCTAATTTTTTATCCATAGGATCTTGGAAAGCACAACTATCTTCTATGGGTATAGTGGTGCGTTTGTTTAGAGTAGAAACCGCCCCCTCGACCTTGGGGACTGTCTGCCATAAGTCCTTTCTGGGGTCGACCATAGGAAACAATTTCTTAAATATGGGGGGAGGGACGAAAGGTATACCGGGCCTTTCCCATTCTTTATTTACAATGTCCGCCACCCGCCTGGGTATAGGAAAAGCTTCGGGGGGCCCCGGGACCTCTAGGAACTTGTCCATTTTACATAATTTCTCTGGAATGACCAAATTCTCACAATCATCCAGAGTAGATAACACCTCCTTAAGCAGAGCGCGGAGATGTTCCAATTTAAATTTAAATGTAATCACATCAGGTTCAGCTTGTTGAGAAATTTTCCCTGAATCTGAAATTTCTCCCTCAGACAAAACCTCCCTGGCCCCCTCAGACTGGTGTAGGGGCACTTCAGAACCAATATCATCAGCGTCCTCATGCTCTTCAGTATTTTCTAAAACAGAGCAGTCGCACTTTCGCTGATAAGTGGGCATTTTGGCTAAAATGTTTTTGATAGAATTATCCATTACAGCCGTTAATTGTTGCATAGTAAGGAGTATTGGCGCACTAGATGTACTAGGGGCCTCCTGTGTGGGCAAGGCTGGTGTAGACGAAGGAGGGGATGATGCAGTACCATGCTTACACCCCTCACTTGAGGAATCATCTTGGGCATCATTTTCTCTAAATTTTGTGTCACATAAATCACATCTATTTAAATGAGAAGGAACCTTGGCTTCCCCACATACAGAACACAGTCTATCTGGTAGTTCAGACATGTTAAACAGGCATAAACTTGATAACAAAGTACAAAAAACGTTTTAAAATAAAACCGTTACTGTCACTTTAAATTTTAAACTGAACACACTTTATTACTGCATATGTGAAAAAGTATGAAGGAATTGTTCAAAATTCACCAAAATTTCACCACAGTGTCTTAAAGCCTTAAAAGTATTGCACACCAAATTTGGAAGCTTTAACCCTTAAAATAACGGAACCGGAGCCGTTTTTATATTTAACCCCTTTACAGTCCCTGGTATCTGCTTTGCTGAGACCCAACCAAGCCCAAAGGGGAATACGATACCAAATGACGCCTTCAGAAAGTCTTTTCTATGTATCAGAGCTCCTCACACATGCATCTGCATGTCATGCTTCCCAAAAACAAGTGCGCAATAGAGGCGCGAAAATGAGACTCTGCCTATGATTAGGGAAAGCCCCTAGAGAATAAGGTGTCCAATACAGTGCCTGCCGGTTATTTTACATAGTTCCCAAGATTAAAATAATTCCTCAAGGCTATGGAGTATAAAATATGCTTATATATAAATCGTTTTAGCCCAGAAAATGTCTACAGTCTTAAAAGCCCTTGTGAAGCCCTTTTTTCTCTTCATGTAATAAAAATGGCTTACCGGATCCCATAGGGAAAATGACAGCTTCCAGCATTACATCGTCTTGTTAGAAATGTGTCATACCTCAAGCAGCAAAAGTCTGCTCCCTGTTTCCCCCAACTGAAGTTAATTCCTCTCAACAGTCCTGTGTGGAAACAGCCATCGATTTTAGTAACGGTTGCTAAAATCATTTTCCTCTTACAAACAGAAATCTTCATCTCTTTTCTGTTTCAGAGTAAATAGTACATACCAGCACTATTTTAAAATAACAAACTCTTGATTGAATAATAAAAACTACAGTTAAACACTAAAAAACTCTAAGCCATCTCCGTGGAGATGTTGCCTGTACAACGGCAAAGAGAATGACTGGGGAAGGTGGAGCCTAGGAGGGATCATGTGACCAGCTTTGCTGGGCTCTTTGCCATTTCCTGTTGGGGAGGAGAATATCCCACAAGTAAGGATGACGCCGTGGACCGGACACACCTATGTTGGAGAAATTATGTTTTCTTTCATGTAATTAGCAAGAGTCCATGAGCTAGTGACGTATGGGATAATGACTACCCAAGATGTGGATCTTCCACGCAAGAGTCACTAGAGAGGGAGGGATAAAATAAAGACAGCCAATTCCGCAGAAAAAAATCCACACCCAAAAATAAAGTTTAAATCTTATAAAGAAAAAAACTGAAAATATAAGCAGAATATTCAAACTGAAACAGCTGCCTGAAGTACTTTTCTACCAAAGACAGCTTCAGAAGAAGAAAAAACACATCAAAATGGTAGAATTTAGTAAAAGTATGCAAAGAAGACCAAGTTGCTGCTTTGCAAATCTGATCAACCGAAGCGTCATTCCTAAACGCCCAGGAAGTAGAAACTGACCTAGTAGAATGAGCTGTAATCCTTTGAGGCGGAGTTCTACCCGACTCGACATAAGCATGATGAATTAAAGATTTCAACCAAGATGCCAAATAAATGGCAGAGGCCTTCTGACCTTTCCTAGAACCGGAAAAGATAACAAATAGACTAGAAGTATTTCGGAAATTCTTAGTAGCTTCAACATAATATTTCAAAGCTCTAACTACATCCAAAGAATGCAATGATTTCTCCTTAGAATTCTTAGGATTAGGACATAATGAAGGAACCACAATTTCTCTACTAATGTTGTTGGAATTCACAACCTTAGGTAAAAATTTAAAAGAAGTTCGCAACACCGCCTTATCCTGGTGAAAAATCAGAAAAGGAGACTCACAAGAAAGAGCAGATCATTCAGAAACTCTTCTGGCAGAAGAGATGGCCAAAAGGAACAAAACTTTCCAAGAAAGTAATTTAATGTCCAATGAATGCATAGGTTCAAACGGAGGAGCTTGAAGAGCCCCCAGAACCAAATTCAAACTCCAAGGAGGAGAAATTGACTTAATGACAGGTTTTATACGAACCAAAGCTTGTACAAAACAATGAATATCAGGAAGATTAGCAATCTTTCTGTGAAAAAGAACAGAAAGAGCAGAGATTTGTCCTTTCAAGGAACTTGCAGACAAACCTTTATCCAAACCATCCTGAAGAAACTGTAATATTCTCGGAATTCTAAAAGAATGCCAGAAAAAATGATGAGAAAGACACCAAGAAATATAAGTCTTCCAGACTCTATAATATATCTCCCTAGATACAGATTTACGAGCCTGTAACATAGTATTAATCAGAGAGTCAGAGAAACCTCTTTGACTAAGAATCAAGCGTTCAATCTCCATACCTTTAAATTTAAGGATTTGGGATCCTGATGGAAAAAAGGACCTTGCGACAGAAGGTCTGGCCTTAACGGAAGAGTCCACGGTTGGCAAGAGGCCATCCGGACAAGATCTGCATACCAAAACCTGTGAGGCCATGCTGGAGCTACCAGCAGAACAAACGAGCATTCCTTCAGAATCTTGAAGATTACTCTTGGAAGAAGAACTAGAGGCGGAAAGATATAGGCAGGATGATACTTCCAAGGAAGTGACAATGAATCCACTGCTTCCGCTTGAGGATCCCTGGATCTGGACAGATACCTGGGAAGTTTCTTGTTTAGATGAGACGCCATCAGATCTATTTCTGGAAGTCCCCACAATTGAACAATCTGAAGAAATACCTCTGGGTGAAGAGACCATTCGCCCGGATGTAACGTTTGGCGACTGAGATAATCCGCTTCCCAATTGTCTATACCTGGGATATGGACCGCAGAAACTAGACAGGAGCTGGATTCCGCCCATACCAGAATTCAAGATACTTCTTTCATAGCCAGAGGACTGTGAGTCCCTCCTTGATGATTGATGTATGCCACAGTTGTGACATTGTCTGTCTGAAAACAAATGAACGATTCTCTCTTTAGAAGAGGCCAAAACTGAAGAGCTCTGAAAATTGCACGGAGTTCCAAAATATTGATCGGTAATCTCACCTCCTGAGATTCCCAAACCCCTTGTGCTGTCAGAGACCCCCACACAGCTCCCCAACCTGTAAGACTTGCATCTGTTGAAATTACAGTCCAGGTCGGAAGAACAAAAGAAGCCCCCTGAACTAAATGATGGTGATCCGTCCACCACGTCAGAGAGTGTCGTACAATCGGTTTTAAAGATATTAATTGAGATATCTTTGTGTAATCCCTGCACCACTGGTTCAGCATACAGAGCTGAAGAGGTCGCATGTGAAAACGAGCAAAGGGGATCACGTCCGATGCAGCAGTCATAAGACCTAGAATTTCCATGCATAAGGCTACCGAAGGGAATGATTGTGACTGAAGGTTTCGACAAGCTGAGATCAATTTTAGACGTCTCTTGTCTGTCAAAGATAGAGTCATGGACACTGAATCTATCTGGAAACCTAAAAAGGTTACCTGTGTCTGAGGAATCAATGAACTTTTTGGTAAATTGATCCTCCAACCATGATGTTGAAGAAACAACACAAGTCGATTCGTATGAGATTCTGCTAAATGTGAAGACTGAGCAAGTACCAAGATATCGTCCAAATAAGGAAATACCACAATACCCTGTTCTCTGATTACAGACAGAAGGGCACAGAGAACCTTTGTAAAAATTCTTGGAGCTGTAGCTAGGCCAAACGGCAGAGCCACAAACTGGTAATGCTTGTCTAGGAAAGAGAATCTCAGAAACTGATAGTGATCTCGATGAATCGGAATATGCAGATATGCATCCTGTAAATCTATTGTAGACATATAATGCCCTTGCTGAACAAAAGGCAGGATAGTCCTTATAGTTACCATTTTGAATGTTGGTATCCTTACATAACGATTCAATATTTTTAGATCCAGAACTGGTCTGAAGGAATTCTCCTTCTTTGGTACAATGAAGAGATTTGAATAAAACCCCAGTCCCTGTTCCAGAACTGGAACTGGCATAATTACTCCAGCCAACTCTAGATCTGAAACACATTTCAGAAATGCTTGAGCCTTCGCTGGGTTTACTGGGACACGGGAAAGAAAAAATCTCTTTGCAGGAGGCCTTATCTTGAAACCAATTCTGTACCCTTCTGAAACAATGTTCTGAATCCAAAGATTGTGAACGGAATTGATCCAAATTTCTTTGAAAAAACGTAATCTGCCCCCTACCAGCTGAGCTGGAATGAGGGCCGCACCTTCATGTGGACTTAGGAGCTGGCTTTGATTTTCTAAAAGGCTTGGATTTATTCCAGACTGGAGATGGTTTCCAAACTGATACCGCTCCTGAGGATGAAGGATCAGGCTTTTGTTCCTTGTTGTGATGAAAGGAACGAAAACTATTATTAGACCTAAATTTACCTTTAGATTTTTTATCCTGTGGTAAAAAAGTTCCTTTCCCTCCAGTAACAGTTGAGATAATAGAATCCAACTGAGAACCAAACAATTTATTACCCTGGAAAGAAAGGGAAAGCAGAGTAGACTTAGAAGACATATCAGCATTCCAAGTTTTTTTTTTTATATTTATTATTTTATTGAGGTTGTGTGATAACAATGCAACTTAAACATAACATCACATCAATAAAACAAATATAGATGGTACATTTCAATTTAACAACTTCTGGAAGATAAAGTTCTCAATATAACAAGTCTTATAGGAGAAACTGGAACCTCTTTTTCTGAATCAGCAGTGTGAGTGATAATTTTTAGACCTATAAACTTAGAATGGTTTAGCAATCGATATGTTAAATAAAAGCAAAAATGAGAATACAGGTCTGCTATGCAAATAATAGGGTAGGACATATGGGTATATGTGGATTGTGGCATAAGCAAGAGAAGCCGCATGAGCAGCCCTCCTAAAAGAGGAGGTTCATTATGGAGATGGAGGGGCGGGGATGGGAACTTTTATACGATGGATAAAATATATACCTAATGAGGCTATTAAAATATAGGAGTATCATAGGCAGATGAAGTAAACCTCAAACAGTAGCTGCGAATATAATATATTTAGTATTTAGTCATTGAATGCGCTATACAAGCGCCTTAAGTAGCCCGTTTAAATTAAAATATAGGAAACATCATAGGTGTACAAACTAAGGGTGTAGGCAGAGGTGAAGTGTGGGAACTAGGATGAGATCCTCATAATATAAAACGCCACTAATTATGTAAGATTGCTCCTAAGTTACCAGCTGAACCCCATAGCTTGAAGGAATGTGGGAACAAACAACACTCTTCTATACAAATTAGATACTAGCAACAGAGGAATAGTATTATTATAAGAAATGGAGTAGGACAATTGAGTTTGAGATAATAGCTACAATGCTATATACAATAAATGTTAGGGCGCCGCCTCGGCCGCTGGCTACACCTATGCTATAGGGAAACAGGACTCAAAGTATATAGAAGCTGAACAGCAGTAGCCATATAAGATAGATAGGCGAATGTGTCATATGCTGGATTAGCTTAATCTAAGTCTCACATAAGAGTAACACTGTCCTAAAACACTTCTCTGAAACTAAGCTAAACTAAGCTATCCCTATAATCTCAAGAACTATAGTATCTCACTTTATATGGAGACAGCATACAACTCAGGGATCTCAGCATATGTTATCCTTAAGCACAGTGAGGAGAGATGTGTAGATGGTTGATGTGTGAGCTTACATAGGTGAGTATATTAGCTTACAAATAGATAAGCAAACATATGTGACAATAAAAAATACATATCTCAGTATGCCAAATACATTGCGTAAGAGACATTATATGCAAAGTGAAAAATCATTTAAAACATATATGAACTGATAGCATTTTCATTAAATACGATATTTCACATAATAGATCAACAATATGGAGAAACAAACTTTGCTCAATAATGAACAGAACCTATATACAATGTGAACGTGTGAGCAAATTGGAGGTAAGCTTATCTATATGGCAGTATGTCCAGAGTATTAATCAACAGTTAGTAGGCAGTGGGGCATACTATTTGCTAACCTATGCCTGCTTTCCATAACTTTGCAGTGGACTTGGGAAGCAGATTCCCTTTAGGTGCCAGAAAAGTCATAAGACAAAGATGTCGCAGGGGGGAAATTTTTTCTAATACTGACTTTGTTCCAAGTTCTGTGGGGTTAATATCACGGCAGACCAGATGGTAATTAGCGCCCTCAAAAAGCGCACTTCTCACAGGCATCAATATGGAGGTCAGCAAGTCCTGCGTGCAGTCGCAAAGGATCTGTGAACCGAGCCGTGTTTCACAGGCATCAGGCCTCAGATGAAAGTCTCTTACCGCCTTTGTAGATAATGGAGCCTCACTGTATGAAACGTCCTCACCCTGACACCAGGGTTCCAAAGCGCTACCCTCCGTACCGGGAGTCGGCTGTGTAGACAGCTGAGGCACACAGATATCGCTTGTGTCGAGAGCAATGCATAAGGTCTCCTCAAAGGCAGTGTGGTGCTTTGCTAGCATGCAAGCTAATTCCCCAAGCATGCTGATGGCGTCCATCTTGTAGACCACACTGCGATAAAGGCTGGTCACAACAGGCTGTCAGTTATAACACCGGGTTTATAGGTTAGCCCATAGAGATAAGGAATAATGATGGCTATGGCATCCACAGAGGGAACATATTGTAGGTCATTGAATCCGCCGTCAGCCTATGCTTCTGTGAGAGGGCCTGGAGAGAAAATGGCTGCGCTTACAACCCAGCAAAGTCGCAAGATTAAAGCTGTATATATATCCTCTGCAGATGATTGTTCTCCTCACTGCGTGCTTAAACGAGTGCTCATGAGCTCTTAGATGTAGTAGTAGGCTTATGGTACAGGGATATTTCCACTTCTTTAATCCATAATCCTGGAGCTCTGTTCAGATGCGACTGATCTCTTTGGCGGTTGGCCCCGCCCCCCCAGCATTCCAAGTTTTAAGCCATAAAGCTCTTCTAGCTAAAATAGCTAGAGACATATACCTGACATCAACTCTAATGATATCAAAGATGGCATCACAAATAAAATTATTAGCATGTTGAAGAAGAAGAATAATGCTATGAGAATTATGATCTGTTACTTGTTGCGCCAAAGCTTCTAACCAAAAAGTTGAAGCTGCAGCAACATCCGCTAAAGATATAGCAGGTCTAAGAAGATTACCTGAACACAAGTAAGCTTTTCTTAGAAAGGATTCAATTTTACCTATCTAAAGGATCCTTAAAGGAAGTACCATCTGCCGTAGGAATAGTAGTACGCTTAGCAAGAGTAGAGACAGCCCCATCAACCTTAGGGATTTTGTCCCAAAACTCCAATCTGTCAGATGGCACAGGATATATAATTGCTTAAAACGTTTAGAAGGAGTAAATGAATTACCCAAATTCTCCCATTCCCTGGAAATTACTTCAGAAATAGCACCAGGGACAGGAAAAACTTCTGGAATAACTACAGGAGATTTAAAAACCTTATCTAAACGTTTAGATTTAGTATCAAGAGGACCAGAATCCTCAATTTCTAATGCAATTAGGACTTCTTTAAGTAAAGAACGAATAAATTCCATTTTAAATAAATATGAAGATTTATCAGCATCAACCTCTGAGACAGAATCCTCTGAACCAGAAGAACCATTATCAGAATCAGAATGATGATGTTCATTTAAAAATTCATCTGAAAAATGAGAAGTTTTAAAAGACTTTTTACGTTTACTAGAAGGAGGAATAACAGACATAGCCATCTTAATGGATTTAGAAACAAAATCTCTTATGTTATCAGGAACACTGATGTGTTGACGGAACAGCAACAGGTAATGTAACAGTACTAAAGGAAATATTATCTGCATTAACAAGTTTGTCATGACAAACAGTACAAACAACAGCTGGAGGAACAGATACCATAAGTTTACAGCATATACACTTAGCTTTGGTAGCTCCAGCACCAGGCAGCGATTTTCCAGAAGTATCTTCTGACTCAGATTCAACGTGGGACATCTTGCAATATGTAATAGAAAAAACAACATATAAAGCAAAATTGATCAAATTCCTTAAATGACAGTTTCAGGAATGGGAAAAAATGCCAGTGAACAAGCTTCTAGCAACCAGAAGCAATAAATAATGAGACTTAAATAATGTGGAGACAATAGTGACGCCCATATTTTTTTAGCGCCAAAAATGACGCCCACATTATTTGGCGCCTAAATGCTTTTGGCGCCAAAAATGACGCCACATCCGGAAAGCCGACACTTTTGGCGCAAAAGAACGTCAAAAATGACGCAACTTCCGGCGACACGTATGACGCCGGAAACAGAAAAAAAAATTTGCGCCAAAAAAGTCAGCGCCAAGAATGACGCAATAAAATGAAGCATTTTCAGCCCCCGCGAGCCTAACAGCCCACAGGGAAAAAGTCAAATTTTAAGGTAAGAAAAAAATTGATTTATTCATATGCATTATCCCAAATATGAAACTGACTGTCTGAAATAAGGAATGTTGAACATCCTGAGTCAAGGCAAATAAATGTTTGAATACATATATTTAGAACTTTATAAAAAAGTGCCCAACCATAGCTTAGAGTGTCACAGAAAATAAGACTTACTTACCCCAGGACACTCATCTACATGTTGTAGAAAGCCAAACCAGTACTGAAACGAAAATCAGCAGAGGTAATGGTATATATATATAAGAGTATATCGTCGATCTGAAAAGGGAGGTAAGAGATGAATCTCTACGACCGATAACAGAGAACCTATGAAATAGACCCCGTAGAAGGAGATCATTGAATTCAAATAGGCAATACTCTCCTCACATACCAAGTTGCCACCTTGCAAATTTGTTCCACAGAAGTAGGGCTGGGCTATATGGGCAAAAATGAAAATAAAATGACTAACACCTTATTTTTACAATAAAAAATCAATTTAAGACTACAGAATCTTAATTTACATGTTTCTGAATGTCCAATACACCCTGGAAGCATACAAATACGTGTGTGTGTGTGTGAGTTAAAAAAAAAAAAAAAAACACATACACACACACACGTATTTGTATGCTCCCAGGGTGTATATATAATCCAATTTACTCGATATTGAATAAAAGCAGCTGCACTCACCGGTCTGAAAAAAGGAAATTTATGCTTACCTGATCAATTGATTTCTTCTACGATACGATTTCATCCTTACTTGTGGGATATTATCCTCCTGCTAACAGGAAGTGGCAAAGAGCACCACAGCAGAGCTGTATATATAGTTCCTCCCTTCCCCTCCACCACCAGTCATTTGACCGAAGGTTTAGGAAGAGAAAGGAAAAGCTAAAAGGTGCAGAGGTGAAGTTGTAAAAATAAAATATAATCTGTCTTAAAATGACAGGCAGGGCCGTGGACTCGTATCGTAGAAGAAATCAATTTATCAGATAAGCATGAATTTCCTTTTTTTCTACAAGATACGACGAGTCCACGGATTTCATCCTTACTTGTGGGATACAATACCAAAGCTACAGGACACGGATGTAAGGGAGGGACAAGACAGAGACGTAAACGGAAGGCACCACTGCTTGAAACACTTTTCTCCCCAAAACAGCCTCAGAAGAAGCAAAAGTATCAAATTGGTAAAATTTGTAAAAAGTATGAAGGAACAACCAGGTCGCAGCCTTACAAATCTGTTCAACAGATGCATCGTTTTTAAAGGCCCATGTGGAAGCAACAGCCCTAGAAAAATGAGCCGTAATTCTTTCAGGAGGCTACTGTCCAGCAGTTTCATATGCCAGGCGGAAGATACTCCTCAGCCAAAAAGAAAGAGGTAGCCGTAGCTTTCTGAAAGAGGTAGCTGTAGCTTTCTGACCCCTACGCTTTCCAGAATAAACAATGAATAATGAAGATGATTGACGGAAATCCTTAGTTGCCTGTAAGTAAAACTTCAAGGCACGGACCACGTCCAGGTTATGTAACAGATCCTCCTTCTTAGAAGAAGGGTTAGGACACAAGGAAGGAACAACAATTTCCTGATTAATATTCTTATTTGAAACAATCTTAGGAAGGAATCCAGGTTTGGTACGTAAAACCACCTTATCAGAATGAAAGATAAGATAAGGCGAATCACACTAACGCTGAAAGCTCAGAAACTCTTCGAGCAGAAGAAATAGCAACTAAAAACAGAACTTTCCAAGATAACAATTTAATATCTATGAAATGCATGGTTTCAAACGGAACCCCTTGAAGAACTCGAAGAACTAAATTCAAACTCCAAGGAGGAGTAATTGGTCTAAATACAGGCTTAATTCTAGATAGAGCCTGACAAAAAGACTGAACATCAGGCATATCTGCCAAACGTTTGTGAAGCAAAATCGACAAAGCAGAAATTTGTCCCTTTAAGGAACTAGCTGATAATCCTTTCTCCAATCCTTCTTGGAGAAAATACAGAATCCTGGGAATCCTAACTTTACTCCATGAGTAACCCTTGGATTCACACCAATAAAGATATCTACGCCATATCTTATGATCGATTTTTCTAGTAATAGGCTGTCGAGCCTGTATCAAAGTATTGATGACCGATTTAGAGAATCCTCGCTTAGATAAAATCAAGCGTTCAATCTCCAAGCAGTCAGGTGCAGAGAACTTAGATTTGGATGTTGGAAAGTACCTTGAATGAGCAGGTCCTGTCTCAAAGGAAGTTTCCACGGTGGCAGAGACGACATGTCCACTAGATCCGCATACCAAGTCCTGCGTGGCCACGTAGGCGCTATCAGGATTACTGAAGCTCTTTCCTGTTTGATCCGAGCAATCACGCGTGGAAGGAGAGGAAATGGTGGAAACACATAAGCTAGGCTGAACGACCAAGGAACTACCAAGGCATCTATCAGTTCGGCCTGAGGATCCTTCGACCTGGATCCGTATCTAGGAAGCTTGGCATTCTGTCGAGACGCCATCAGATCCAATTCCGGTCTGCCCCATCGGTGAACCAGAGAGGCAAACACCTCCAAGTGGAGTTCCCACTTCCCCGGATGAAAAGTCTGACGACTTAGAAAATCCGCTTCCCAGTTCTCTACTCCTGGGATGAAGATTGCCGATAGATAGCAAGAGTGGGCCTCCGCCCATCGGATTATCTTTGATACTTCTATCATCGCTAAGGAACTCCTTGTTTCCCCCTGATGATTGATATACACCACACAGTCGTGATATTGTCCGACTGGAATCTGATGAATTTGGCCGAAGCCAACTGAGGCCACGCCTGAAGCGCACTGAATATTGCTCTCAGTTCCAGAATACTGATCGGAAGTAGAGACTACACCTAAGTCCAAACACCTTGAGTCTTCAGGGAATTCCAGATTGCAGCCCAGAAGGCTGGCGTCCGTTGTCACTATCACACACGAGGGTCTGCGGAAACAAGTCCCCTGGACAGATGATCAGGCGACAACCATCAAAGAAGAGAGTCTCTGGTCTCTTGATCCAGATTTATCTGAGGAGATAAATTTGCATAGTCCTTATTCCACTGTCCGAGCATGCACAGCTGCAGTGGTCTGAGATGAAAGCAAGCAAACGGAATGATGTCCATTGCCGCTACCATCAATCCAGTTACCTCCATACACTGAGCCACTGATGGCCGAGGAATGGACTGAAGTGCTCGGCAAGTATTTAGAATCTTTGATTTTCTGACCTCCGTTAGAAATATTTTCATGTTTACCGAGTCTATCAGAGTTCCCAGGGGACCCTTGTCTGTGGAACTAGAGAACTCTTTTCTATGGTCACCTTCCAACCGTGAGTTCTCAGGAAAGACAGGACTGTGTCCGTGTGAGATTTTGTCAGATGAAAAGTTGACGCCTGGATCAAAATGTCGTCCAGATAAGGCGCCACTGCTATGCCTCGCGGTCTGAGAACCGCCAGAGGGGACCCTAGAACCTTTGTGAAGATTCTGGGTGCTGTGGCCAACCCGAAGGGAAGAGCCACGAACTGATGTTTGTCCAGGCAAACCTTAGAAACTGATGATGATCTTTGTGGATAGGAATATGAACATATGCATCCTTCAAGTCCACGGTAGTCATATATTGACCCTCCTGGATCATTGGTAAGATTGTTCGTATAGTCTCCATCTTGAATGATGGAACTCTGAGAACTTTGTTTAGGCACTTGAGATCTAAAATGGGTCTGAAAGTTCCCTCTATTTTGGGAACCACGAAAAGATTTGAGTAAAACCCCTGCCCCAGTTTTGGAACGGGACAGATTACTCCCATGGTAGAGAAGTCTTTTACACAGCGTAAGAACGCCTCTCTTTTTATCTGGTCTACAGATAATCGTGAAAGATGAAATCTCCCTCTTGGAAGAAAATCCTTGAATTCCAGTTGACACCCGTGGGTCACTATTTCCAGTGCCCAAGGGTCCTGAAAATCACTTGCCCAAGCCTGAGGAAAGAAAGTCTGCCCCCTACTAGATCCGGTCCCGGATGGGGGGCCACCCCTTCAAGCTGTCTTTGTAGCAGCAGCGGGTTTCTTGGATTGTTTACCTTTATTCCAAGCCTGGTTGGGTCTCCAGACTGACTTGGATTGAGCAAAATTCCCTTCCTGCTTTGTGGAGGAAGAGGAAGCAGAGGGTCCTCCTTTAAAGTTTCGAAAGGAACGAAAATTATTTTGTTTACCCCTCATCTTAATAGATTTATCCTGAGGTAGGGCATGGCCTTTACCTCCAGTAATGTCAGAAATGATTTCCTTCAATTCAGGCCCAAATAGGGTCTTAGCTTTAAAAGGAATAGCTAAAAGCTTAGATTTTGATGACACATCAGCAGACCAAGACTTAAGCCATAATGCTCTGCGCGCTAAAATGGCAAATCCTGCATTTTTCGCCGCTAATTTAGCAATTTGAAAAGCAGCATCAGTAATAAAAGAATTAGCAAGCTTGAGAGCCTTAATTCTATCTAAAATGTCATCTAATGGAGTCTCAACCTTCAGAGAAATAATTTCTTTAGAAGACCCTCTAACTTTTTATC